>NC_070591.1:4026681-4075570 GCF_027409825.1 Scomber japonicus | reverse complement strand
GAAGGCAGGAAGGAAGGAACCCTCGCTTCCATCAGATCTCAGATTAATTACTCTGAGACAGACAACGTCAAGAAGCAGAAGGTTAAAAAGGTTTTTATTGAATAATTCAAGCGTTAAAACTTCCTGTCTGAACATTTCTGAGATAAGAGCCTTCAGAGAAACCCTGCTGATAGGCCGACGGAAACCATGACGATCACAGCTGCATCTTTTAAAAATAGACTTTTTAAAAAATGCAGAAAGACGCATTGACCCTGTCTGTTTTGACTGTTCCTTCTTTCCTTCCTTCCGTCTGTCCTTCCTCACTCCTTCTCTCTTTCCTCCCTTCCTTCTTTCCTTCCCTCCTTCGTTCCTTCCTTCCTTCTTTCCTCCTTCCTTGGTTCCTTCCTTCCTTCTTTCCTCCCTCCCTCCTCTTATCTTCCTTCCTCTTTTCCTTTCTCTCTCCCTCCCTCCTTCCTTCCTTTCTTCCTCCCTCCTTCCTTCCTTTCTTCCTCCCTTCTTCCTCTCATCTTTCTTTTACTTCCTTCTTTCCTCCCTCCCTCTCCATGGAAGGTTCCTTCTTTCCTCTGTCCTTCTTTCCTCTTTTCCTTTCTCTCTCCCTCCCTTCTTCATTCTTTCCTCCCTCCCTCCCTCCTACCTTTCTTCTTTCCTTTCTTCCTCCCTCCTTCTTTCCTTCCATACTTCCTCCCTCCCTCCCTCCCTCCTTCCTACCTTCAGTCCTTCTTTCCTCCGTCATTTCCTTCCTCCCCCTCCCTCCTTTTCTTCCTGCTTCCTTCCTTCCTTCCTTCTTCCTCCCTTCCTCCTTCCTTCCTTCCATCCCTCCATTCCTTCCTCCCTTCTTCCTCCAAAGACAACATGATGGTTAAACTAAGTCATTTTTCTAACATTTTGAACACTGAACAAACTATTTAGAAGTGAATTTCATTTTCCCTCTGAGGAAATTATAAACTTAAATATCCTGTGTTGCTTAAATTAGCGTCGGAGTTTGAGTGTTTGGACTGTGCAGCTGCATCTTTATGACATTTTATAAAGTTAGCACACATGAGGATAAGTTTTAAAAGTCGAGTTAATTCCAGTATTGACTTCACACTCAACTCAGAGCGGAGTGGACTTGTGTCTTTACATGCGACCCTGTAATAATGATTTATACCTTTAGACCCTGAAGTTACACTCAAGTGTCCTTGAATGACGAACTGAATCCCAACAATGTCCAAGAGCTCCGTGGCTCAACCTCACCTCTGATCTCCTCTGTAAGGGTGAGGAAGAGGCTAAAGCTCTACAACAGGGATGTCAAACATGCGGCCCGTGGGCCAGATACGGCCCCGCCGAGGGGTGTGATCCGGCCCACTTGCCATCCTGTATTCTTTTCCTTCATTCCTTCCTTCCATCTGTCCTTCCTACCTTCCTTTTTTTCCTTCTGTCCTTCCTTCCATCTGCCCTTCCTTCCGGCCTTCCTTCCATCTGCCCTTCCTTCCTTTCTTCCTTTCATCTGTCCTTCCTACCTTCCATTTTTCCTTTCTTCATTCATTCGTTCCTTCCTTTCTTCCTTCTGTCCTTCCTCCCTACCTTCCATTTTTCCATTCTTCGTTCCTTCCTTACATCTGTCCTTCCTCCCTTCCATCTGTTCTCCCTACCTTCCATTTTTCCTTTCTTCGTTCTTTCCTTCCTTCTGTCCTTCCTCCCTTTCTTCCTTCCTCCCTCCCTTCCTTCCGACTGTCTGTCTGTCCTTCACTGTCTGTCCTTCCTACCTTTCTTCCTCCTTCCTTTTGCCTGTCTTTCCTTTCTTTCATCTGTTCTCCCAAACTTCCTTTTTTCCTTTCTTCCTTCTGTCCTTCCTCCCTTTCTTCCTCCCTCCCTTCCTTCTGTCTGCCGACTGTGTCTGTCCTTCCTACCTTTCTTCCTCCTTCCTTTTGCTTGTCTTTCCTTCCTTTCACCTGCTCTCCCTACCTTCCTTTTTTCCTTCCTTCCTTACATCTGTCCTCCCTCCCTTCCTTCTGTCTGTCCTTCCTTCTTTTCTTCCTTCCGACTGTCTGTCTTTCCTTCCTTCCCTTCTTATTTCCTTCCTTCCTCCCTTCTGTCCCTCCATCTTTTTAATGATCCGGCCCACATGAGATCAAATTGGTCTGTATGTGGCCCTCGAACGAAAACGAGTTTGACTCCTCTGCTCTACAACAATTCACCAAATACTTTCTATGTCGGCAGGGTCTGAATATAAGAACGAGAAAACAGAGAAATTCAATTATTCTGCTCCAGCAATTACATGATAATGCAATCAAAGCTGGATTCAAGGCAAGTTTGAGCACAAAAAACAAATAAAAACCCAAAACTATGATTACACCTCATTTAACTATGACCAGTAGCAGTATTTAGCATATTGCATTATTTCTTCCCTTTATTCCACAAAAATAAAGATGGTGATTACTCTGACGGCAGCTCATATTAAATTTGACCATGACCTGCTGTGGTTTTATAGAGAAATCACTCATCCACTGAAAATCTAATCGGTGTAGAGCTAGAATAATTAGTCAGTTAACGGATTAGTTAAACAAAAGATGAACTATTCTGATGATGAAACAGAATTTAAGCCCCTTTTTGATACAAAAATGCATCTCAGATTTGAGATTTGAAGCTTTTCTGTGTCATACATGATGTTAAACTGAATATCTGTTAATCAGACATAACAAGGACATCACCATTAACCCTCCTGTTGTCCTCGAGTCAAGGAAGGAAGAGAGGAAGAAGGGAGGAAAGGAAGGAGGGAGGAAGGAAGGAAGGACTGAAGGGAGGAAGGAGGGAGGGAGGAAGAAGGAAGGAAAGGAGGGAGGGAGGAAGGATGGAAGGAAAGAAGAAGGAAGGGAAGGACGGAGGGAGGAAGAGAGGAAGGGAGGAAAGAAAGGAGGATGGAGGAAGGAAATATGGAATGGAGGAAAGAGAGAGGAAGGAAAGAAAGAGAGAAGGAAGGAGGAAGGAAGGAAGGTAGGAGGGAGAAAGGAAAAGAGAAAGGGGGAAGGAAGGAAGGAAGGAAGGAACAGTCAAAACAGACGGGGTCAATTTGACGACAGGAAGGTTAATAAGTTTTTCGAGCCGCCAGATTCAACAGATTCAATGCAGCATTTAAATCCTACAGTCTGAACAGGATTCATATAAAGGGATATTCTCTCATTTGGTGTTTGGACGACGACGGCGGCGGCAGCGGTGGAGGAAATCGCTGTCTGACACACAATTAACATTTGAGTCGAGTCCCACCGGAGCACTACTACAAGGTTATACCTCATTAGCACCGCATCATGGAATAAATGTGCTGCCGAGAGTGGAGGGAGTCTGCTGTGTGTGTGACAGTCTAACATAATGTGAAGGGGGGCGTCTTCAGCTATTAGGAGTCTGCTCTGTAGCATGGAAACAAGTAAATTAATGGCAAATCCATGTCATCATTTTGTATTGGTGTGCAGCCTGGCTCTCTGGTTACCGACTATAATCAGATTATATACATGTAAATGTTGCTGCAGCTTGTACAGAGAGGAGAGGAGAGGAGAGCAAGGCTTAGAAACACTGTCTTCAAAATCTATACTCAATGCTAGAGATGGTTGGATGAACACATGTACTTTTCTGCATCACATCCTCTGTAAACTAACTCGTATCTACAGCTGCTTGATACTCAGGACTCTACAGGTGAAGGAGGGAGGGAGGAAGAAGGAAGGAAAGAAAGGAAGGAGGGAGGAAGGAAGGAAATGATGGAGGAAAGAAGGACGGAAGGGAGGAAGGATGGATGGGAGGAAGAAGGAAGGAAAGGAGGGACGGAGGAAAGAAGGATGGAAGGGAGGAAGAGAGGAAGGGAGGAAGAAGGAAGGAAAGGAGGGAGGAAGAAGGAAGGAAAGGAGGGAGGAAAGAAGGATGGAAAGGAGGGAGGGAGAGAGAAAGGAAGGATGGAAGGGAGAAAGAAGGAAGGAAAGGAGGGAGGAAGGATGGAAATGAGGGAGGAAAGAAGGACGGAAGGGAGGAAGGATAGATGGGAGGAAGAAGGAAGGAAAGGAGGGAGGAAAGAAGGATGGAAGGGAGGAAGAGAGGAAGGGAGGAAGAGAGGAAGGGAGGAAGAGAGGAAGGGAGGAAGAAGGAAGGAAAGGAGGGAGGAAGAAGGATGGAAAGGAGGGAGGAAAGAAGGATGGAAAGGAGGGAGGGAGGGAGGGAGAGAGAAAGGAAGGATGGAAGGGAGGAAGACGGAAGGAAAGAAGGACGGAAGGGAGGAAGGATGGATGGGAGGAAGAAGGAAGGAAAGGAGGGAGGAAAGAAGGATGGAAAGGAGGGAGGGAGGGAGGGAGGGAGAAAGGAAGGATGGAAGGGAGGAAGAAGGAAGGAAAGGAGGGAGGAAGGATGTAAGGAAAGGAAGGTAGGAGGGAGGGAGGAAGAATGGAAACATGGAAACAAGTAAATTAATGGCAAATCCATGTCATCATTTTGTATTGGTGTGCAGCCTGGCTCTCTGGTTACCGACTATAATCAGATTATATATACATGTAAATGTTGCTGCAGCTTGTACAGAGAGGAGAGAGGAGAGGAGAGCAAGGCTTAGAAACAATGCTAGAGATGGTTGGATGAACACATGTACTTTTCTGCATCACATCCTCTGTAAACTAACTCGTATGTACAGCTGCTTGATACTCAGGACTCTACAGGTGAAGGAGGGAGGGAGGAAGAAGGAAGGAAAGGAAGGAAGGAAATGAGGGAGGAAAGAAGGACGGAAGGGAGGAAGGAAAGAAGGACGGAACAGAGGAAGAGAGGAAGGGAGGAAGAAGGAAGGAAAGGAGGGAGGAAAGAAGGATGGAAAGGAGGGAGGAAAGAAGGATGGAAAGGAGGGAGGGAGGGAGAGAGAAAGGAAGGATGGAAGGGAGGAAGAAGGAAGGAAAGGAGGGAGGAAGGATGGAAGGAAAGGAGGGAGGAGGGAGGGAGGAAGAAGGAAGGAAAGGAAGGAGGGAGGAAGGAAGGAAAGGAGGGAGGAAGAAGGAAGGAAAGGAGGGAGGAAGAAGGATGGAAAGGAGGGAGGGAGGGAGGGAGAGAGAAAGGAAGGGTGGAAGGGAGGAAGAAGGAAGGATGGAAGGTAGGAGGGAGGGAGGAAGAATGGAAACATGGAAACAAGTAAATTCATGGCAAATCCATGTCATCATTTTGTATTGGTGTGCAGCCTGGCTCTCTGGTTACCGACTATAATCAGATTATATATACATGTAAATGTTGCTGCAGCTTGTACAGAGAGGAGATGAGAGGAGAGCAAGGCTTAGAAACAATGCTAGAGATGGTTGGATGAACACATGTACTTTTCTGCATCACATCCTCTGTAAACTAACTCGTATCTACAGCTGCTTGATACTCAGGACTCTACAGGTGAAGGAGGGAGGGAGGAAGAAGGAAGGAAAGAAAGGAAGGAGGGAGGAAGGAAGGAAATGAGGGAGGAAAGAAGGACGGAAGGGAGGAAGGATAGATGGGAGGAAGAAGGAAGGGAAGGAGGGAGGAAAGAAGGACGGAAGGCAGGAAGGATGGATGGGAGGAAGAAGGAAGGAAAGGAGGGAGGAAAGAAGGACGGAAGGGAGGAAGAGAAGGGAGGAAGAAGGAAGGAAAGGAGGGAGGGAGGAAGGAAGGAAATGAGGGAGGAAAGAAGGACGGAACGGAGGAAGGATGGATGGGAGGAAGAAAGAAGGAAAGGAAGGAGGGAGGAAGGAAGGAAGGAAAGGAGGGAGGAAGAAGGAGGGAGGAAAGAAGGACGGAAGGGAGGAAGAAGGAAGGAAAGGAGGGAGGAAAGAAGGATGGAAAGGAGGGAGGGAAGGAGAGAGAAAGGAAGGATGGAAGGGAGGAAGAAGGAAGGAAAGAAAGGAAGGAGGGAGGAAGGAAGGAAATGAGGGAGGAAGAAGGACGGAAGGGAGGAAGAGAGGAAGGGAGGAAGAAGGAAGGAAAGGAGGGAGGAAAGAAGGACGGAAGGGAGGAAGAAGGAAGGAAAGGAGGGAGGAAGAAGGAAGGAAAGGAGGGAGGAAAGAAGGATGGAAAGGAGGGAGGGAGGGAGGGAGGAAGAATGGAAACATGGAAACAAGTAAATTCATGGCAAATCCATGTCATCATTTTGTATTGGTGTGCAGCCTGGCTCTCTGGTTACCGACTATAATCAGATTATATAGTACATGTTAATGTTGCTGCAGCTTGTACAGAGAGGAGAGAGGAGAGCAAGGCTTAGAAACAATGCTAGAGATGGTTGGATGAACACATGTACTTTTCTGCATCACATCCTCTGTAAACTAACTCGTATCTACAGCTGCTTGATGTTGCTGGACTCTACAGGTGAAGGAGGGAGGGAGGAAGAAGGAAGGAAAGGAAGGAGGGAGGAAGGATGGAAGAGAGAAAGAAGGAAGGAAAGGAGGGAGGAAGGATGGAAATGAGGGAGGAAAGAAGGACGGAAGGGAGGAAGGATGGATGGGAGGAAGAAGGAAGGAAAGGAGAGAGGAAAGAAGGACGGAAGGGAGGAAGAGAAGAAGGGAGGAAGAAGGAAGGAAAGGAGGGAGGAAGAAGGACGGAAGGGAGGAAGGATGGATGGGAGGGAGAAGGAAGGAAAGGAGGGAGGAAGAAGGAAGGAAAGAAAGGAAGGGGGGAGGAAGGAAGGAAATGAGGGAGGAAAGAAGGACGGAAGGGAGGAAGGATAGATGGGAGGAAGAAGGAAGGAAAGAAAGGAGGGAGGAAGAAGGAAGGAAAGGAGGGAGGAAAGAAGGAACGAAAGGAGGGAGGAAAGAAGGACGAAAGGGAGGAAGGATGGATGGAGGAAGAAGGAAGGAAAGGAGGGAGGAAAGAAGGAAGGGAGGAAGAAGGAAGGAAAGGAGGGGGGAAGAAGGAAGGAAAGGAGGGAGGAAAGAAGGATGGAAAGGAGGGAGGGAGGGAGGGAGAGAGAAAGGAAGGATGGAAGGGAGGAAGACGGAAGGAAAGAAGGACGGAAGGGAGGAAGGATGGATGGGAGGAAGAAGGAAGGAAAGGAGGGAGGAAAGAAGGATGGAAAGGAGGGAGGGAGGGAGGGAGGGAGAAAGGAAGGATGGAAGGGAGGAAGAAGGAAGGAAAGGAGGGAGGAAGGATGTAAGGAAAGGAAGGTAGGAGGGAGGGAGGAAGAATGGAAACATGGAAACAAGTAAATTAATGGCAAATCCATGTCATCATTTTGTATTGGTGTGCAGCCTGGCTCTCTGGTTACCGACTATAATCAGATTATATAGTACATGTAAATGTTGCTGCAGCTTGTACAGAGAGGAGAGAAGAGAGGAGAGCAAGGCTTAGAAACACTGTCTTCAAAATCTATACTCAATGCTAGAGATGGTTGGATGAACACATGTACTTTCTGCATCACATCCTCTGTAAACTAACTCGTATCTACAGCTGCTTGATGTTGCTGGACTCTACAGGTGAAAAAAATCAACTCAACTCAGTGTCTCTTGAGAGGAAAAGGGAAAAAAAAGAAAGGTCTCCCTCTCCCATTTTCTCCTGGATTTGAGAGTAAATATTGGGATTCAGACCAGCAGATTTAGAGTCGCTCTGTTCATATTTACATTCCCACTGTTGCCATACCGACGCTTTCCCAAATGATACAACATGTTCGTGATGAATAAGCTGTTAGGTGCTCTGCAGAATTATTTGGCTGTGAAGTGAAGACTATGCTAATGTGGTGAATGATGATGAAGGGGTGTGATGACTCTGATGAAGACTGTTTGTGTGACTGCTAATGAGGTTTTTTTTTTTTTGATTGATGATTTAATGTTTAGTGAAAAAGGTGAAAATAAAAAACTGGGGTACCTCACGTGTTGTGCGTCGTTTACTCCTCCTGAAAATGTGACACTTCAGAAAAGAAAGAAGTTGGTTAAAATCAAGCCTGTAATGTGCTATCAGGTTATTCTGTAATTTAATAATAAACTA
Organism: Scomber japonicus; assembly: GCF_027409825.1. Lineage (NCBI taxonomy): Eukaryota > Metazoa > Chordata > Actinopteri > Scombriformes > Scombridae > Scomber > Scomber japonicus. The sequence goes on along the minus strand of NC_070591.1, from coordinate 4,067,641 downwards.
TTTACTAGGCTTTACAGGATCAGGGTTTTTGGGGCCGATCATCGATCAGTGAGTTTAAATAAACCGATCACTGATCCAATCACGTCTTCTTTGTCCACGCTCCGTGTCTTAAACTCGGCTTCTCCTCCTCGTGTTCCCTATCCAGGTACATTTGTGGTGTTGAAACATTTTGCAGATGCTTCCCTACGAGGTTCTTTAGTGTTTTATCTGTCTGCCCACAACAGCCACATGTTGGTTTGAATCCGACAGCTCATGGTTCAAGATTCAAGATTCAAAAAACTTTATTGTCCGTCACATCGAGACAAGGCTCAAAACTAAACATGTCGGTGGTGTGGGACTTCTTCGGAGTAAATGAGACAGATAAAACACAAGCCATCTGTAATCTGTCCTTCCTTCCCTCCTTCCTTCCTCCTTTCTCCCTTCCTTCTGTCCTTCTTTCCTTCCTTTCCTCCCTTCCTTCTGTCCTTCCTCCCTTCCTTTCCTCCCTTCCTTCTGTCCTTCTTTCTTTCCTTCCTTCCTTCCTTCCCTCCTTCCTCCCTTCTTCTTCATCCCTTCCCTCCTCCTTTCCTCCCTCCGATAAAACACAAGCCATCTACAATCTATCCTTCCTTTCCTCCCTTCCTTCTGTCCTTCTTTCCTTCCCTCCCTCCCGTCCTTCCTTCCTTCCTTCCCTCCTTCCTCCATTCCTTTCCTCCCTTCCTTCCTCCCTCCCTCCTTCTCTCTTTCTTTCCTCCCCCCTACGTTCCTTCTTCCCTTCCTTCTTCCTCCCTTCCTCCTTCTCTCTTTCTTTCCTCCCCCCTACCTTCCTTCTTCCTCCCTTCCCTCCTCCTTCCCTCCTCCTCCCGTCCTCCCTCCGATAAAACACAAGCCATCTGTAATCTATGCAACGGGAGCATCTGCAAAAAGTTTCATTGATGACGACATTAATCGGATCGGTGAATTAAGACATTACAGCCGATCTCACTAATTACATAAAATGCTAAATATCAGCCGATCCGATATAGCCGATCAGAAAAAGCCTACTATTTACCCCATATTATATAATAAATTAATCATAATATTCAAAACCACAGCCTGAAAACTGACTGGTGCAATAAACAGTCTATTGATCAAGCTGCTGCCTGAAGTCATGTTCATAATGTTCTGTGGTGAAGTTAAACTTCTGAATTGCTGAGGCTCGTTTAAAATGGATTTAAAGAAGTGGAAAACACTTCTACTACCTAAGATTGACAGAAACCCAGCTTTCCCCCCACTGCACAATGTGTGGGGAAATTAAGAAAGGTTTGATAAATGTCCGACACTTGGGAGTGGAAACCAATTATTCTTGTTCTGATTCCTTTAGAATTTTTTTTATTTTTTTTAATCTACTCCTCCGGTAGAAATAGCCTTAAAGGAAATGGAAGAAAAGTTTTATTGTTGTGGTCAATTGTTTTCCCCAGTTCTCTACATCAGGGCATTAATAAGCTACAAGTACTGAAACAACTTGAGGACTCAAAGAAACAGTCTTCAATAACAGAAACTCTTCAACTTGTCGACTTCTTACTTTGGTATTTGTACAGATGAAACAAATATTATATTTTGTGTTAATGAGTTTTAGAGTTGTTGGCAAATGGATTTTACATTTGGATGAACTCAGACTACCTTCTTCCCCTTGTTTCCAGCCTTTGTGCTAAGCTAAACTTATGCCATAATCGCCCAGCTTTAGGCTTGAGGTTGACTTGGTGCTGATTGAGTATTCTCAAAGTAGGATGTGAAAATAAGCATCATTTTAAAAAAAACCCAGCAGAAGAAGAAGAGCAGTAGTAGTAGAGTTGTTATGCTTTTGGTGCATCGTCGACGTCATGGTTAAAACTGTTGCAGGCCGATTACGCAACGATTGAAACTGTTGCAGAATAATTTCGTCACTTCCAGAGTCCAGACGGTCCTATCAAGGTCCTACTCTGCAACGGCTGAGAGGACGACCCTCTAAAGTTCCTGCTTCCTTCATTTTACCCCCAACTTCCTTAATGGAAACTGGACTAGTAACTCTCAACACCACCTCACCTCTGTCTATCAGAGCTCTCAGCTTTACAGTCGGACATATGATGCAACACAGCTTTGGACAGACAGAGAGGCAACAGTGCCCTTCCTGCGCCTAGTCTGCCGGAAAAATAAAGGTTGCAGTTGAGTAGACGGACCTTCAATGTGGCCCAGGACACATTTGCATACCCACTACTCAAAGATCGTTACCATATGTGGTCCAGGCCGCCTCTGAATGTGGTCTGAATGATTGGATCTCTATTAGATGTGTACTCAAAGCTGTCCAGTTGTGATCAGATAATAGCAGCTGCAAACAGGGCCAATCCATCTATATTTATCTGGCAGATATGAGTGTGGTATTGATCTTCTCTCATGTAACTCTTGGCAACAGAGCAACTACTGCTTTAAAGCCTTTTTAAGGAAGGAAGGAGGGAAGGAAAGAAGGAAGGAAGGGAGGAAGGAAGGAAGGAGGGAAGGACAGAAGGAAGGAAGGAAGGACGGAAAGAAGGAAAGGAGGGAGGGAGGGAGAAAGGAAAAGAGGTAGGGAGGAAAGAAGGAAAAAAGGACTGAAGAAGCAAGGAAGGAAGGACGGAGGTAGGAAGGAAGGAGGGAGGGAGAAAGGAAAAGAGGAAGGTAGGTAGGGAGGACAGAGGAAAGAAGGAAGCGAGGAAGGTAGGAAGGAAGAAAGGAAGGAAGGAAAGAAGGAAGGAAGGAAGGGAGGTGGAGGAAGGAAATAAGGAAGGGAGGAAAGAGAGAAGGAAAGAAGGAAGAAAGGGGGGTGGAGGAAGGAAAGAAGGAAGGGAGGAAAGAGAGAAGGAAGGGAGGAAGGAAGGAACAGTCAAAACAGATGGGGTCAATTTGACCCGGGAGGACGACAGAAAGGTTAATGAAAGCATTTTCATTTTACTCATCATCGAATCTGCTTTAAAACTTCTCTTTACACTGCTTTAGTAGTTTGTCAAACTGAGAGGAATATATATATATATATATATATATATATATATATATATTGATCTTCTCTCATGTAACTCTTGGCAACAGAGCAACTACTGCTTTATAAAGCCTTTTTTCTCCTGCACAAAGTCCTCTGTGCTTCTACTGTGTTATGCTGTTATGCTGTCTGCTTGTAAAATATATGTAGTTTCTTTGTCCACACAACAATATACATACATAAAACAACATCATGCATCTTTTCAGTTAGCTGCAGACCGGCTTGTCATGACCAATTTGGGTCACTCGCATGATAGAAGTACTGACACTAGTTTAATCTTTCATGTCATGTTAAAAAGAAGGCATTAAAAGTTTATACTTCAGACTCCTGATGGGATTAGATGTAAAGCGCTACTACTACTGTGGGCTGCAGAGTCTCTTCATCAAGCGTTGCTGGACCAAAAAGTGTCTCAGAGTCTCTCACTGCTGCATTCATGTATTATGTTCAAAACCAACAGGCTCTCTCAGAGACGCATATTAGTGGTGTTACACTCTGTGTTGTTCATAAAAGGGTAGATTTTGAGATTTTGGAGCCACAGAGGGAAGATATTAATATGTATGTGTTCTGTATATGCTTATGCCATTTTGTGCCTATGTTTTGACTGTTCTTTCCTTCTCTCTTTCCTCCCTGCCTTCTTTCCTTCCTTCCTTCCTCCCTTCCTTCTTTCCTCTGTCCTTCCTACCTACCTTCCTCTTTTCCTTTCTCCCTCCCTCCTTCCTTCCTTCCTCTGTCCTTTTTTCCTCCCTACCTCTTTTTTTTTTTTAATATGTATGTGTTCTGTATGCTTATGCCATTTTGTGCCTATGTGCTGTATGTATGCATGTGTAGCAAGAAGAAGATCCCCACTCTGTCTGTGAGGAAGCCCTAAAAACATGAAAGTGGAAGCATTGTTACAGATTGAAGTGCTGGTGTCGCTCTGTTGTGCTCCATAAGGGCTGAAGGGAGTATTTCGGGTTAAGAGAAGAAAGGAAGGGAGGGAGGAAGGAAGGAAGGAAGGATGGAAGGAAGGGAAGGGAAGGGAAGGAAGGGCGGAGGAAAGAAGGAAGGAAGGAAGGGCGGAGGAAAGAAGGAAGGAAGGAAGGTAGGGGGGAGGAAAGAAAGAAGGAAGGAAGGAAGGAAGAAGAAAGGGGGATGGAGGAAGGAAAGAAGGAAGGGAGGAGAGAAGGAGGGAGGGAGGAAGAACAGATGGAAGTAAGGAAAGGAAGGAAGGAAGGAAGGATGGAGGAAGGAAAGAAGGAAGAAAGGACGGAGGAAGGAAAGAAGGAAGGGAGGAGAGAAGGAGGGAGGGAGGAAAGACAGATGGAAAGAAGGAAAGGAAGGAAGGACGGAGGAAATAAGGAACGAGGGAGGGAGAAAGGACAGATGGAAGGAAAGGAAGGAAGGACGGAGGAAATAAGGCAGGGAGGAAGGAAAGGAAGGAAGGAAGGAAGGAAGGAAGGAAGGAAAGAAGGAAGGGATATTGGGATATTTACAGAAGTTACCAAATATAATTATTTGCCCAATAAAGGGTTAAGAAGAAGAAAGTACTGCAGAGATGTGATAACACAATCTAAGCAATGCCAACACGCACCACTAAATACAACCTCAAAAACTATATATAAAGAGGTTGAAGGTTAAGTGAGGCAGAAATGTACTGAAATGTGAAATGTGATAATGCTGAATCACTGCTCAAAAATGGAGCCTGGCATCCTTTGACGTAAAGAGAGGGTCACACAGTCCAGTCGTAAATATTAAGAAGTCCTTGATATGTCTGATTTCTTACGATACGACTGTTGTAAAACTTGTCCTGACTTTTTTTTGTTCTTTGGAGGAGACAGGATGGCTAAGGAAAAGCATACACAACTCCTCTTTACGATCTTTTTGTTCTTTCTGCTTTGCTATAATGAGGCTGGAAGTTGGAAGTGAGATGACAATGACGCAGCTTTTGTCGGGGGGGGCTGTTTGCTTTGTCCGTTTCCTCCTGGGACCTTAACTTTAACCGTCCTGATGTCCTCGAGTCAAGGAAGGAAGGGAGGAAGAAGGATGGAAAGGAGGGAGGAAGGAAGCAAGGAAGGAGGGAGGGAGGGAGGGAGGGAGGGAAGGAGGGAGGGAGGGAGAAAGGAAAAGAGGTTGGGAGGAAAGAAGGAAAAAAAGGACAGAAGAAGCAAGGAAGGAAGGAAGGAAAGAAGGAGGGACAGAAGGAAGGAAGGAAGGAAGGAGGGAAGGACGGAGGGAGGAAGGAGGGAGAAAGAAAAAGAGGTAGGGAGGAAAGAAGGAAAAAACAACAGAGGAAGGAAGGGAGGAAGGAAGGAAGGAAAGAAGGAAGGAAGGAGGGAGGAATGAAAGACGGAAGAAAGGACAGAGGAAGCAAGAAAGGAAAGAAGGAAAGAACGAAGGACGGAAGGAAGGAAGGAAGGAAGGAAGGAGGGAGGGAGGGAAGGAAGGAAGGAAGGAAGGAAGGAAGGAAATAAGGAAGGAGGGAGGGAGGGAGAAAAGAAGGAAGGAGGGAAGGAAGGAAAAAAGGAAGGAAGAAGCAAGGAAGGAAGGAAGGAAGGAAGGACGGAGGGAGAAAGGAAGGAGGGAAGGACAGAGGAAGGTAGGACGGAAGGAAGGAAGGAAGGAAGGAAGGAGGGAGGGAGAAAGGAAGGAAGGAGGGAGAAAGGAAAAGAGGAAGGTAGGAAGGAAGGAGGGAGGGAGAAAGGAAGGAGGGAGGGAGAAAGGAAAGGAGGAAGGTAGGTAGGAAGGACGGAGGGAGAAAGGAAGGAGGGAGGGAGAAAGGAAAAGAGGAAGGTAGGTAGGAAGGACAGAGGAAACACAGTCCAGTCGTAAATATTAAGAAGTCCTTGATATGTCTGATTTCTTACGATACGACTGTTGTAAAACTTGTCCTGACTGGAATTTGTTTTTTTTTTTTTTTTTTTTGTTCTTTGGAGGAGACAGGATGGCTAAGGAAAAGCATACACAACTCCTCTTTACGATCTTTCTGTTCTTTCTGCTTTGCTGTAATGAGGCTGGAAGTTGGAAGTGAGATGACAATGACGCAGCTTTTGTCGGGGGGGACTGTTTGCTTTGTCCGTTTCCTCCTGGGACCTTAACTTTAACCGTCCTGATGTCCTCGAGTCAAGGAAGGAAGGAAGGAAGAAGGAAGGAAGGGAGGGAGGAAGAAGGGAGGAAGAAGGAAGGACGGAAAGAAGGAAGGAGGGAGAGAGGGAGAAAGGAAAAGAAGTAGGGAGGAAAGAAGGAAAAAAGGTCAGAGGAAGCAAGGAAGGAAGGAAGGATGGAGGGAAGGAAGGAGGGAGGGAGGTAGGCAGGAAGGAAAGGAGGGAGGAAGGAAGAAAGGAAGGAAGGAGGGAGGGAGGGAGAAAGGAAAAGAAGTAGGGAGGAAATAAGGAAAAAAGGACAGAAGAAGCAAGGAAGGAAGGAAGGAAGGAAGGACAGAGGGAGGAAGGATGGAGGGAGGGAGAAAGGAAAAGAGGAAGGTAGGTAGGAAGGACAGAGGAAAGAAGGAAGGAAGGAAGGAAGGAAAGTAGGAAGGAAGGACAGAGGGAGGGAGAAAGAAAAAGAGGAAGGTAGGAAAGAAGAAAGGAAAGAAGGAGGGAAGGAAAGAAGAAAGGGGGGTGGAGGAAGGAAAGTGGGAAGGGAGGAAAGAGAGAAGGAAGGGACAGAGGGAGGAAGGAAGGAGGGAGGGAGAAAGAAAAAGAGGAAGGTAGGTAGGAAGGGCAGAGGAAAGAAGGAAGGGAGGAAGGTAGGAAGGAAGAAAGGAAGGAAGGAAGGAGGGAGGGAGGGAGGAAGGACAGAAGGAAGGAAGAAAGGGGGGTGGAGGAAGGAAAGTGGGAAGGGAGGAAAGAGAGACGGAAAGGGAGGAAGGAAGGAAGGAGGTCAAAAGTTAAAGTCATATTAAAAAGATGAATAAATGTTATCTCTTTTCATTTCCCTTCTATTCCCAACTTTACTGAAACCCCCACTTAACTGTGACCCCCAAACCAGCGGACTTAATGAAGCATGAACCCCCCGACAGATTTAGTATAATAGTGCAGAGGAGTAGAGGAGAGGAGAGGAGAGAGAAGCTTGAGTTCAGGTACTTCAGCTGAAGGATGATCTCTTTCCTCCCTCCCTCCTTCCTTCCTTCTCTCTTTCCTCCCTCCACCCCCTTTCTTTCCTTCCTTCCTCCCTCCCTTCTTTCCTCTGTTCTTCCTACCTACCTTCCTCTTTTCCTTTCTCCCTCCCTCCTGCCTGCCTTCCTCCCTCCGTCCCTCTTCCTTCCTTCCTCCATCCCCCTTTCTTCCTTCTTCCTTCCTTCCTTCCTCCATCCCCTTCTTCCTTCCTTCCTTCTTCATCCCCTCCTTCTTCCCTCCCGCCCTTCTTCCTTCCTTCCTCCCTCCCTTCTTCTTCTTCCTTCCCTTCCTCCATCCCCCTTCCTTCCTTCCTTCTTTCCTTCCTCCCCCTTCCCTCCCTCCCTCCTTCCTTCCTCTCTCCCTCCTTCTTCCCTTCCTCCATCCCCCTTCCTTTCCTTCCTCCCTCCATCGTTCCTTCATCCCCCTTCCTTTCCTTCCTTCCTCCATCCCCTTCTTCCTTCCTTCCTTCCTCCATCCCCCTCCCTTCCTTCCTCCCTTCCTCCATCCCTCCTTCCTTCCTCCCTCCCTCCTTCCCTTGACTCGAGGACAACAGTAGGGTTAAAGCAGACATACAGTAGAGTCCAACATGAAACCACTTTACTATTCAAGTGAATGGGAAGCTGCTGTCTTATTAGCAGCTTGTCAATCAACTGTGAAGCAAAAGAAGTATTTAAAGAAAATCAATTTCAGCTCCATGACAGCATAATTTTACTTGATGCATTATATTCAGATATACTATATCTGTCTCAGAGCCAAACACATAAAAACTGTAAATACTCTATCCAAGTAATGAAGAGCTGAAGAGTGAAACTGAAGGAGATGGATGTGTTTGTTCTTTTCAAAAATCGACTGAGCTGAGAAAGAAAATACAAAATCAGGCGATTCTATAAAGCTGGAAGCTCTGAGAGGACCTCACGGAGTCGCTCTCTGACTCTCACTCTCTCCCTGACCTCTGTGAGGCTCTATTAAGTGTCGGCCCATTAATCTAAACCTGCTGCCTTCCCCTGCTGGATCAAGGAGAGAGAGAGATGGAGGGATGGAGGAAGGAAAGAAAGAAGGGAGGAGAGAAGGAGGGAGGAAGGAAGGAAAGGACGGAGGAAGGAAAGAAAGAAGGAAGGAAGGAGGAAAGAAGGAAGGAAGGAAAGTAGGGGGGAGGAAAGAAAGAGAGATGGAGGGATGGAGGAAGGAAAGGAAGGAAGCACGGAGGAAAGAAAGACAGATGGAGGGATGGAGGAAGGGAGGAAGGAAGGAAGGGAAGGAAGGAAGGAAGGGAAGGAACGAGGGAGGAAGGAAAGGAAGGAAAGACGGAGGAAAGAAGGAAGGAAGGAAGGTAGGGGGGAGGAAAGAAAGAGAGATGGAGGGATGGAGGAAGGAAAGAAGGAAGGGAGGAGAGAAGGAGGGAGGGAGGGAGGGAGGAAGAACAGATGGAAGGAAGGAAAGGACGGAGGAAGGAAAGAAGGAAGGAAGGAAGGTAGGGGGGAGGAAAGAAAGAGAGATGGAGGGATGGAGGAAGGAAAGAAGGAAGGGAGGAGAGAAGGAGGGAGGGATGGAGGAAGGAAAGAAGGAAGGGAGGAGAGAAGGAGGGAGGGAGGGAGGAAGGACAGATGGAAGGAAGGAAATACAAAATCAGGCAATTCTAAAAAAAACTGGGAGCTCTGAGAGGACCTCACGGAGTCGCTCTCTGACTCTCACTCTCTCCCTGACCTCTGTGAGGCTCTATTAAGTGTCGGCCCATTAATCTAACCTGCTGCCTTCCCTGCTGGATCAAGGAGAGGCCGAGATCCCGCTGCTGCCAGACATGACCCTCAGAGAGAGAGAGACTGATTGAAGGGATGAGACAGAGAGATGCTCTAAGGGTCAATTTCAGACGTTGTAAAAAATGCTCTCTGGTGAACATACTGCACGTCTCCTCTCCTGAAGCGACTCTGACTGTGAGCAGCTCGGAGGATTGGGTTTGTTGTTGGTTTATTTTTGGCAGACTGGGAATCAGTCCTGTGATAGCAATACATGCCAGCTATCTGTATTTCAGAGTCAACTAAAAAAACGTCCTCCGCTACCAACACATTATTAACAATGTCAGATTATTTGACATTTGAATCTTATTAAACTGTGTTAAGCTGTTTTTGACCACTAGGGGGCAACATTAACGCTCATTTTAGCTCTATGGTATGGTCCCCATTGACTACGGACATCAGTGTTGTGCCTGAACACGTTCAATGAATGGTTTGTGAACGGCTCTCTCTCACAGTTTAATTTCGTTCAAGAGAGAGCCAGATTTCTATACAGCTTTCCAGGCGAAAACGCGGCTAAAACACACCGTAAACAGCCTTAATATGTAGCGGAAAAAACACCTAATCTAGCAACAGCAGCCACCACAGAGTCACATCGCTGCATGCATCATCAAACAAATAAAGGCAGCAGCAGCTTAGACATATATACTAACCCTAACCCATGTATATATGAGCAGTACTACCATAGACATATATACTAACCCTAACCCATCTATATATGTTTATGAGCAGCACTACCATAGACATATATACTAACCCTAACCCATGCATATCTGTCTATGAGCAGCACTATAGACATATATACTAACCCTAACCCATCTATATATGTTTATGAGCAGCACTATAGACATATATACTAACCCTAACCCATGCATATCTGTCTATGAGCAGCACTACTATAGACATATATACTAACCCTAACCCATATATATATATGTCTATGAGCAGCACTACTATAGACCTATATACTAACCCTAACCCATGTATATATGAGCAGCACTACCATAGACATATATACTAACCCTAACCCATGTATATATAAGCAGCACTATAGACATATATAGTAACCCTAACCCATGTATATCTGTCTATGAGCAGCACTACCATAGACATATACTAACCCTAACCCATGTATATATGAGCAGCACTATAGACATATATACTAACCCTAACCCATCTATATATGTTTATGAGCAGCACTACTATAGACATATATACTAACCCTAACCCATGTATATATGTGTATGAGCAGCACTACCATAGACATATATACTAACCCTAACCCATGTATATATGTCTATGAGCAGCACTACCATAGACATATATACTAACCCTAACCCATGTATATATGTCTATGAGCAGCACTACCATAGACATATATACTAACCCTAACCCATGTATATATGAGCAGCACTATAGACATATATACTAACCCTAACCCATCTATATATGTTTATGAGCAGCACTATAGACATATATACTAACCCTAACCCATATATATATATGAGCAGCACTACCATAGACATATATACTAACCCTAACCCATGTATATATGTTTATGAGCAGCACTACTATAGACATATATACTAACCCTAACCCATCTATATATGTTTATGAGCAGCACTACTATAGACATATATACTAACCCTAACCCATCTATATATGTTTATGAGCAGCACTACTATAGACATATATACTAACCCTAACCCATCTATATATGTTTATGAGCAGCACTATAGACATATATACTAACCCTAACCCATGTATATATGAGCAGCACTACTATAGACATATATACTAACCCTAACCCATGTATATATGAGCAGCACTATAGACATATATACTAACCCTAACCCATCTATATATGTTTATGAGCAGCACTACTATAGACATATATACTAACCCTAACCCATGTATATATGAGCAGCACTACTATAGACATATATACTAACCCTAACCCATGTATATATGAGCAGCACTATAGACATATATACTAACCCTAACCCATCTATATATGTTTATGAGCAGCACTACTATAGACATATATACTAACCCTAACCCATGTATATATGTCTATGAGCAGCACTACCATAGACATATATACTAACCCTAACCCATCTATATATGTCTATGAGCAGTACTACCATAGACATAATATACTAACCCTAACCCATGTACATCTGTCTATGAGCAGCACTACCTCAGACTCTGCCTCCACCATCTGCATCTTCCTATTATTACTTAAAACCATTGAAATCTGACGCATAGTTTCAGAGTTAAAACTGATAAAATAATTGCTGTCTGTGGTTTTATATGAGCTGTGGCAATAATTTAGAAAAAATAATAGCTTGCACAACATATTGAAAAAAAAAGGACTATGAACTAGGAACTGAATTAGTTCATTTTAAAATTAGAGAACTGAACTTTGAACTAGTTCATGTAGAAAGTGAACTTTCCCAACACTGCCAGACATAATGGTACGTTCTATTTGTACTCAGAAGTCGGGATTTCCGAGTTCCCAGTTGGAAAATTTCAACTGGATAACCCCATGAAGTCGGATTTAAGACTCGGAATATCGAAGAACATCATCAGCCCCGACCTCAAAATCCAAGATGACCGCTGTGTGCATCAATAGTGTTATTATAATAGTAAAATATTGCTATTATTAAGTTTGATATTTCTGTTAGACTAAAGAAAGCACCGCCTGCACTACTACAATCTGTACTCTGCTGGGACTGTTTGACCTATGTATGAACTTCCTCTTATCAAGATTGGAAAAATACAGAAATGTATGTTTCGTCACAGAACCAGCGGCTGTTTCCTGTTATTAAATATGTCGTAAGTTACAGTAGCATTGTATTAGCCTGTCACAGCTTCATATATTAAGCCTTTATAGGGGACTCATTGAAAGGAAGGGAGGGAGGAAGGAAGGATGGAAGGAAGGAGGGAGGAAGGAAGGAAGGAAGGAAGGTAGGGGGGAGGAAAGAAAGAGAGAAGGAGGGAGGGAGGAAGGGAAGAAAGAAGGAAGGAAGGAAGAAGAAAGGGAGATGGAGGAAGGAAAGAAGGAAGGGAGGAGAGAAGGAGGGAGGGAGGAAGAACAGATGGAAGGAAGGAAAGGAAGGAAGGACGGAGGAAGGAAGGACCGAGGAAAGCAATGAAGAAGAAAGGGAGATGGAGGAAGGAAAGAAGGAAGGGAGGAGAGAAGGAGGGAGGGAGGAAGAACAGATGGAAGGAAGGAAAGGAAGGAAGGAGGGAGGAAGGAAGGAAGGAAGGACGGAGGAAAGAAAGAGAGAAGGAGGGAGGGAGGAAGGGAAGAAAGAAGGAAGGAAGGAAGGAAGGAAGAAAGGGGGATGGAAGAAGGAAAGAAGGAAGGGAGGAGAGAAGGAGGGAGGGAGGAAGAACAGATGGAAGTGAGGAAGGAAAGGAAGGAAGGACGGAGGAAGGAAAGAGGGAAGGGAGGAGAGAAGGAGGGAGGGAGGAAGGACAGATGGAAGGAAGGAAAGGAAGGAAGGAAGGAAGGAAAGAAGGAAGGTAGGATATTTTGAGATATTTACAGAAGTTACCAAATATAATTATTTGCCCAATAAAGGGTTAAGACTATAAAAGAACTATTGCTTCATGTATTCAGTCACTGCACTGCTGTCTGACTGACTGACTCGTCTCTTTGCTGCAAGACGGTTAAACACTGGAGACTTCAACGACTCTGTGACTCGGAGAGGATTTTCGTAATAAAAGCTGTAGTAATATCCTGTTTCGCAACACTTCCGTCTTATTTGTGTCTCATGTTCATGAACTGTCATTGCTATCAATGGCTAAGCTGGCTGGAACTGGTCTTCTGACTTCTTGAACTGGAATATTTCAAACTCGGTGTGACGTCAATTTCATTAACTTCTCTTCACACTGCTTTAGGAAAAAGGACAGAGGAAGCAAGGAAGGAAGGAAGGACAGAGGGAGGGAGGAAGGAGGGAGGGAGGGAGAAAGGAAAAGAAGAAGGTAGGTAGGAAGGAAAGAGGAAAGAAGGAAGGGAGGAAGGTAGGAGGGAAGGAAAGAAGGAAGTAGGAAGGAAGGAGGGAGGGAGGGAGAAAGGAAAAGAGGAAGGTAGGTAGGAAGGACAGAGGAAAGAAGGAAGGGAGGAAGGTAGGAAGGAAGGAAGGAAGGAGGGAAGGAAAGACGGAAGGAGGAAGGAAGGAGGGAGGGAGGAAGGAAAAGAAGAAGGTAGGTAGGAAGGAAAGAGGAAAAAAGGAAGGGAGGAAGGGAGGATGGAGGGAAGGAAAGAAGGGAGGAAGGACGGAGGCAGGGAGGGAGGGAGAAAGGAAAAGAAGAAGGTAGGTAGGAAGGAAAGAGGAAAGAAGGAAGGGAGGAAGGTAGGAAGGAAGGAAGGAAGGAGGGAGGGAGGGAGAAAGGAAAAGAGGAAGGTAGGTAGGAAGGAAAGAGGAAAGAAGGAAGGGAGGAAGGTAGGAAGGAAGGAGGGAAGGAAAGAAGGAAGGAGAAAGGAAGGAGGGAAGGAAAGAAGGAAGGAGGGAGGGAGGGAGAAAGGAAAAGAAGAAGGTAGGTAGGAAGGACAGAGGAAAGAAGGAAGGGAGGAAGGTAGGAAGGAAGGAAGGAAGGAAGGAAGGAGGGAGGGAGGGAGAAAGGAAAAGAGGAAGGTAGGTAGGAAGGAAAGAGGAAAGAAGGAAGGGAGGAAGGTAGGAAAGAAGTAAGGAAGACAAAAGCTAATAAGAGCTAGTAGTAATATCCTGTTTCGCAACACTTCCGTCCTATTTGTGTCTCATGTTCATGAACTGTCATTGCTATCAATGGCTTAGCTGGCTGGAACTGGTCTTCTGACTTCTTGAACTGGAATATTTCAAACTCGGTGTGACGTCAATCCCGGCTCCGACCTCCAACTTCCAAGGTAAAGGAAATGCAGCATTAATATCCGACTATTTAGCTCAGGGGAAAGGAAAGATGGAAGGAAGAAAGGAAGGAAAAGAAGGAGGAGAAGGAAGAGTAGACAGGAATGAAAGACGGAAGGAAGGAAGGAAGGATGACAGGCAGGCAGGAAGGAAGGAAGGAAAGAAGGAAGGAAGAAAGGGAGGAAAAGAAGGAGGAGAAGGAAGAGTAGACAGGAATGAAAGACGGAAGGAATTTAGGAAGGAAGGAAGGATGGAGGGAAGGAAGGAAGGTAGGAAGGAAGGATGGAAGTAAAGAAGGAAAATAAGACAGGAAGGAAGGAAAGAAGGAAGGAAAATAAGACAGGAAAGAAGGAAGAAAAAGAAGACAGGAAGGAAGGAAGGAAGGGAAGATGTAAAGAAGGGAGGAATAAGGAAAGTGGGCCGGATTGGACCCCTCGGCGGGCCGGATCTGGTCCACGGGCCGCATGTTTGACATCCCTACATTATGCCAATATCAAAAATATTCCAGGACCACATGCAATTATCATGAATGTTCTTTTCCAAAAATCAACATTTAAATGTCAAGTCTGTAACTAATAACCGTTTATTATTAACAGCGGATACTTATATAATCTGAATAGGTCTAAGGAGGGTTCTTATCCTGCCATAATAATAATAATACTCCACCACAGGGGTGTCAAACATGCGGCCCGTGGGCCAGAACCGGCCCGCTGAGGGGTGCAATCCGGCCCACTTTCCTTCCTGTGTTCTTTTCATTCAGTCCTTCCTACCTTCTGTCCTTCCTCCCTTCCTTCCATCTGTCCTTTCTCCCTTCCTTCCATCTGTCCTTCCTACCTTTCTTCCTTCTGTCCTTCCTCCCTTCCTTCCATCTGTCCTTCCTCCTGTCCTTCCTCCCTTTCTTCCTTCTGTCCTTCCTCCCTTCCTTCCGTCCTTCCTCCCTTTCTTCCATCTGTCCTTCCTTAGTTCGTTCGTTCCTTCCTTCCTTCCCTCCATTTTTTTAATAATCCGGCCCACATGAGATCAAATTGGTCTATCTGTGGCCCTTGAATGAAAATGAGTGTGACACCTCTGCTCCACCACAACCGATGACGCAAGTAGAAGAATTTCCAAACACAAGAAGACCTCCTTGGGTAAAAACACGACCCATCAGAATAGCACTTTTGTCTTGCCTGGCTGTTACAGCGTATATTTAGCAGTAATTTCCATGCATCTTTTTCTCCAACGGGTCTCCAAGATGACATATGATGTCGATGGAAGTTTTCGCAATGGAAGTGGAAAGCCTCTATTATAGGGCTGTGTATAACTGGAGGTGGGAGGAGGGGTGGGGGAGTGAGGGGAGTGAAGGGAAGGGGGGCAATGAGAGCTTGTGGTGACCCATTACAGGCTGTGTGAAAGAAAGGGGGGGGTGGCACATTTCAGTAAGTATAGGTTGTGTCACTTTTTTTTTACAGTGTGGTTTTTGTGTTTACATGCAAAGCAAAGTGACGCAAACAGCCAAAGTATCTGCAGACTTTTTACTTGCATGAATGTGACTGAGAAATACGTCATGTGGTGCAACCTTCATGGGGCTTCGTTGGGTTTGCATTGAAGTAGATGAAGTTAATTACTAGGGCTGTCAAACGATTAATTTTTTAAATCGAGATTAATCACAGAATTTCCATAGTTAATCGCGATTAATCACGGTTTGAATGTCATGTTTAAAATCCTGTTATTTTCCATTTGAAGGCAGTTTTAAGCCCATAATGTAAAGCATTTCTTACCAGAGTGTCTTAACTGGGAATCAATCACGGCTCTGCTGCGACTCCCACACTCCAAAATGGTCCTTTGGTGGAGCTGAGGCTGGCTTGGCTGCACCTGGGTGTTTAGCGTGGAGGTGCTAACTCAAACTCCACGTACTCCGGTGGTAGTTAAACTCCGTTTGACACAGGTTGCATTTTACTTTTGACTTGTCAACTGAAGCGTCTGGAAGTGTTTTAAAGTTAAACAAGCCGTTCAAAAGTCCAGTAGCTCTCTTACTTTCCATCAGCGCGGTAGGTTTACTGCAGGAGGCCACTTCAAAGCATAGCGCTACAGCTAGAGGAGCCGTCTACGGGGGAGTAGAAAGGACAAAAAGGCTGGCAACATTAAAATGCGATTAAAAAAAATTAACGCTTTATGGATTGCATTAATCTAATCGCGATTAACGCGTTAACGCTGACAGCCCTATTAATTAGTTATATTTTTATTTTAACGTTAAATAGGGCAACGTAGCATCATCATGTGTGTTTAACAGTTAATAATTATAGTGGTACAGTAAGTATACACATCCACAAGGGAACATGAAGGAGACGTCGAGTTAATCTATGTGTATATTAAATACAGGCTGCACAGTTGGACTCCGCTCAGATAGAAACTTTCACTTCCTGCCGCTGATGCGTCATCTTTCTTCTTCTGTGTTTTCACCCCCTCATCCATTGCTTTTAATTCTCTCCGCTCATACCCACAATTCATCTTCTTTCATCTCACCATCTAAACCCCCCTCCCCCCCTCCATCTCCGCCTTGACTTGACTTGCTAGCCACTTTTATCTTCTCTCTTCTCCCTCTCTCTGATTTGTCCTCTTTTTCTTCA
The DNA here is from genome assembly GCF_027409825.1 of Scomber japonicus. NCBI lineage: Eukaryota > Metazoa > Chordata > Actinopteri > Scombriformes > Scombridae > Scomber > Scomber japonicus. The sequence goes on along the minus strand of NC_070591.1, from coordinate 4,051,243 downwards.
TCTTTCCCTCCTCTTCACTCCGCCGCTGTATTCTTTTATCTGCTCTCTTTCTTTATCCGTCCGTCCGTCCTCTCTGTCTTGTTTCATTTCACTTTATTCCTCCCTTGGCTGGCAATTGCTCCCTCTAACCTTTAACTGATCTCTCCCAATTTATTCTTTTTGTGCTGCTGCCACCGACCTCCCTCAGCACTCTCTTTTTTTCCCCCTCCATTTATTTTGTCCCATTTCTCTTTTTAGTTTAAAACTCACCTTTTCTCTCTCTGTTGTTCTCTAACATCTTATTGCCTAGACCTTCAGAATCAGCTTTTTTTGGCCTCATACTTTATGATGGCTGACGGGTTCATTATTGTGTCGACACCATTGTAACCTTTGGGCTCTTGACACTTGAAATTTTTTGGTACATTATTGGTCGGATGAGGTCCACTTCACTGCTTTCCAAGTGGAAACTGGGTCATTGCAGCAGCATGAATAGATGTATTGGTTAGAGTCAGAAAAAGTCAGGCGGTTTCTATGAAGCTGAAATGTTGAAAAAGGGGCTGTGCTTGAATGGCAATCCAAATCTCAGGTGCTCCTTTCATTCCACTGCGCTTGGAGACTCGATTGAAGGACACTTGACACATTTGGGTTTTCACATCCAATAATATCTTTATAACCACAGAGAATTTGTCTGGCTCTCCTATCTTCTGTTTTCAGTGGTTTTTTTTGTTTTAAAAAGGGATGTGTTCATGTTCATAATTATCGATTGGGCCAAAATAAAATCTGATCTGATGAGCTCTTCCCCAGAGGTCTTTTCCATTGGTACTTTTGACCGTGCCAAGTTGTTCCCAATCATGCCTGAGATAAGGGATGTCAAACATGCGACCCGTGGGCCAGATCCGGCCCGCCGAGGGGTCCAATCCGGCCCTCTTTCTTTATTTCTCCCTTCCTTACATCTTCCCTACCTTCCTTCCTGTCTTCTTTTCCTTCCTTCCTTCCATCTTTCCTTCCTTCCTGCCTTCTTTCCTTTATTCCTTCCGTCTTTCATTCCTGTCTACTCTTCCTTCTCCTTCTTTTCCTTCCATCTTTCCTTCCTTCCTTCCTTCCGTCTTTAATTCCTGTCTACTCTTCCTTCTCCTCCTTCTTTTCCTCCTTTCCTTCCTTCTATCTGTCCTTCCTCCCTATCTTCCTTCCATCTTTCCTTCCTTCCTTCCTTTCATCTTTTTAATGATCCGGCCCATGTGAGATTAAATAGGGAAGTATGTGGCCCTTAAATGAAAATGAGTTTGACACCCCTGCATTAGATGGACTATCTCCAAAGTCGAGCCAAAATGTGCCGTACCCGCCTCAAAGCAAGCTGTGGTGACATCTCGTTGACCCATACCCAACCTGGCTCGACCCCCCCCCCCCCCCCCCCCCTTCTCCCTGGTTTGAAGTTCAGTTTCTCTCCTGTGTTTCAGATATCTGCTTTATCTTACAGTTTCCTGATCGCTTTCAGCTGTATCAGGAGGCTGTTTTAAGTTACTGCAGATGACTTCCTGCTGTTGCTGCTGCTTCACATTAAAAGCTATTAATCAACAAAATTACAGGGGGGGGGGGGGGCTTTTATTGCAAAGAATTTATAGGAAATTAAAAGTGTTTATCCACTGTTTTACAAGCACGACTTTGACTTTGACTACCGTCACAGTCACGATGTATACAACCTGCAGCTTTTCAACTCAACACAAGTGCGTCATCCAGTTAAAGACACACCTGCAAGCTGGTAGGCCTGTAAAACCCCTGCTGGTGCTGGTGCTGAGCTCTCACACGCCAAGCCAAACCAACATAACACATATGTATAGAAAAGCCCTACTAAATCTTTTTGTGGGTGTTTCATTACACTGCCTGCCACTCTGGTTAATTTCCAGTTCTCTCTCTCTCTCTTGAACTAACTCCAGTCAGATGAAGTGCAGTAATTAGTGGAATTACTTTGGAGTTTCACTGCAGAGCTTTCACCCCAGTATAAAGCACTCCCACTGCTGCTAGCTACACTGTGGAGGAGGTTTTACTACATTGAACGTGGCCTAATATGTTCCAGTTAATGAGCTTTTTGTCAGAGCATGTAGGCACATTGATAAAACATCTTCATACAGTTCTTGCCACCGACAGTTTTAACATATTAAAAAGAGGGGGGAGATGTACTGTGTGTCCTTCATGCTGCTGTAATGTCTTATGAGTCGCTGCTAAATTCAGCAAATTAATGGAACCAATTACACGTTTGGCTCATTTGCAAAATTCGTTAAATATCTATATTTGTCATGTTTCTTTGGACATGCAAAACAGGCTTTCTAAGAGATCTTTTTAAAACAAATAGATAACAAAAAAAAGTTAATTGTGACCATTACTGGTAACTAGATTTGATGTGTATACTGACATTAAGGCTGCTCAATTAATCAAAATTTGATCGTGATTATGATTTAGGGGCCAAATGAAAAACTCAAAACAAATAAAATCAAGGGGAAACGATAGCGCTCAATAAGAAAGGTTTTATTTTGAAAAGCTTAGACAGGAAGCCACTGGAAGAAACACGGCGAAATGTTTTAACTGTAAATAAAAGTGCAGAGTTTCCAGCCTGTGTCAGACGATGCTGAGTTTACTGACTGATTATTAAAAACCAGGAAGTGATGTGTGAACTATCGTCATGGTAACCAGCTCAGCTCTAATATCTCTGCACATTTCCTGCTGTGTGTTGCGTTAAACGGCAGATAAAAGGCTGCTCCCTCCTTTCCTTCCTTCCTCCTTTCTCCCTTCCTTCCTCCTTTCCTTCATTTTTCCTCCCTCCTTGCCTTCCTTCTTCTTCTTCCTAACTTCCTTCCTTGACTCGAGGACGACAGAGGACAAGCCTAACAGCATTTATTGTGGTGATGTAACCCCTCTATAATAATAATAGCTATTGTTTCGGGGCGATATGGAAAAATAGAACAGACATTGAGCCATTCACTATTTTTCTTCTCCATGATGTGATGACATGTCTCAACACTTTTCTTCTATCAGTGGTCTTTTTCTTTTTGGGTTTGTTTGCTATATAACTTCAAAGTTTCCTTTTACAAGAGTCAAGCTTTGTCAGTTTTATTATTTTTGCAATATCATAAAAGTCTGCTTCCATTTCATACCCTTGCCGTGGGTGACAAAAAAAGTTATTCAGGGGAGAGAGCTTCTTCTTGCTGTTGTTGTTGTTATTATTCAACGTGTGAAAATTGCTGTCAACGTAGTCCCAGAGCAAGGGTGTCAAACTGATGTATATCTGCCAACCTGCACCGAGATGGGACGGCACCGTAAACACAATCAACCGTTAAAAAAACGAGTAGTATTTGCTGAAACCTGTTAAGTGTATCGTAGATATGCGGCCCGTGGGTCAGAACCGGCCCGCCGAGCGGTCCAGACCGGCCCACTTTCCTTCCTGTCTTTTTTTCCCTTACTCCCTTCCTTCTTTCTGTCTTTCCTTCCTCCCTTTCTTTCTTTTTTCCTTCTTTCCTTCCTTCGTTCCTGTCTTCTTTTCCTTCCTTCCTTCTGTCCTTCCTTTCTCCTTTCCTTCCTTCCTTCTTCCTCTCCTCCCTCCCTCCCTCCTTTCCTTCCTTCTGTCCTTCCTTCCTTCCTCCCTGTCTTTCTTTTTTCCTTCGTTCCTTCCTTCCTCCCGTCCTTCCTTCCTTCTGTCCTTCCTTTCTCCTTTCCTCCCTCCCTCCTTCCTTACTCCTTTCCTTCTTTCCTCCCTCCCTCTTTCCTTCTTTCCTCCCTCCGTACTCCTTTCCTTCCTTCCTTCCTTCTTCCTTTCCTCCCTCCCTCCCTCCTTACTCCTTTCCTTCCTCCCTCCCTCCCTCCCTCCCTGTCTTTCTTTTTTCCTTCCTTCCTTCCTTCCTTTCCTTCTCTTCTTTCCTCCTCCCTTCCATCTTTTTAATGGTCCGGCCCACATCAGATCAAATGGGACTGTATGTGGCCCTTGAATGAAAATGAGTTTGACACCCCTGATATACATTAATGCAAAGGCTGCTTTCTAAAGGCTACAGTAGAGATAACACAGCTGTATAGAAAACTCCAGCACATAACAAGCTAGCATGACTTCACAGCTGATACGGGAAGAGGCGCTAAACACTGTTAGAGAGCAGGAGGAAACTCGTGTACATGACATGTGCACACTGTGGCTGACAACAGGCTTATGCTTTTATATTTGGGGCTGTCATATTTCACCGGGGGGGGGGGGGGTTTCTATGCTCTTAATTCAACTTAACACTTGTGACAACTCCAGGAGAGGAGAGGGCTTTCCTGGAATGAAAAGTGAAGATGTTATTGTTGGTTGGGGCTATTGGGGCATAAAATTAGGTACAAGCCACAAGCTAAATGATTCTAAAACAGAGGAGTCAAACATACGGCCCGTGGGCCAGAACCGGCCCGCCAAGGGGTCCAGACTGGCCCACTTTCCTTCCTGAAAGTCCTGTCAAATGAGTTTGACACCCCTGATATTAATGAATGCAAAGGCTGATTTATACAGGCTACAGTAGAGATAACACAGCTGTATAGAAAACTCCAGCACATAACAAGCTAGCATGACACTTTTCACAGTTGATACGGCGAGCGACAGACATGTAATCATTTCTCATTCAGGCTCCTTTTACAGTCAGCTGATTGCAGGTTAGCTACTCTGTCATTTAAACATCTGTCAAAAAAGCTATATACCTTTAAATAAATACGTGTTTTACTTTTATGTGTGGTTTGCTGTGACTAGCAGCGTGTTCAGGTATATGTGTGTTAGTTTTTTTTGGTTCGGCGGCTTATAAAAAGTCAGTTCTTGGTTTTTTACCCTGTTGGTCGTCCATCCCACTACACAGCAGCTTTTTAGGCATTTTCCTTATATTTAATGCTCACTTCCTATTCTTCTTCACTTTGTTGTTTTTATATTTTTATTACTATAAGTGTGTGGGGGAAGCCAATAGTTTCGAATCTAGGCAGCGCCATCTTGAAAATTTCAGGTGCATGCTGGGAAAAAGAAAAACACGGATTCTACTTATATGGGCATGAGGCGGGGCCATGGGCAGAGGGGGGAGGTTGCTATGGTAGCGAGGGCTGGATCTCGAGGACATTGGTCAATCAACCTGTCAATCAGGACGTAGCCACGCCCTAATGCATACCCTGCTTTATCGTCACATATAAAATCAGGGAGGCCAAAATGTCCCAAATGAACATCATACTGCATTGAAGAAGGCTTTAAACTAGCGATTGAGACCATAAACACATTTTGAAAACGTTTACTGAGGTTAGAAATCAAGTGAGAAGTTGGTGAATTCTCCATTGACTTGTATAGAGACGGTCGCCCCCCTGGTGGCCTTTTGATAGAATGCAGCTCTAAGTTACTTCCTTTTTGAAAACTCCTCTAGTCCCCTTGTCTGTCTGATTACAGCATTTCTAAAATCAACACTTCAGAGCGGTGACAATCATCAACTTCATCTCGACCATGACTATCAACGCAAAACACTCCTCTCCTTTATTTGTCCTTCTTGGATATTATATCTTTACATCATTCTGGGTTTGCCATGCACAAAATTGGTTACTTCCGATATGACTCACATTGCCTTCACTACCAAAGTTACCTCGTCATTAGCAAACTAAAAAAAACACTGAGCACGTGCTGAAGTATGAATTACAGTAATAAGGTTATTTTCACACCTCAGGACTCTTAATATATCAGCACCTCTCGAGCACACTGCTGCCACTTGGGGATTGTGCAGAAACAAAAAGGGAAATTCAGTGTTTACAAGCAGCCGAGGATGTAAAATTGTAATAATAATGATGCATAATGTTACTGTGCAAAGGGAGAATGCTTTTAATGTAGTTATATTTAGATATTTAGAGCTGTAGAGTGGGAAAAGGTAAATGTGATTTATAAAATCTACAGTCTAGAGCAGAGGGGTGAAACTCATTTTCATTCAAGGGCCACATACAGTCCGATTTGATCTGATGTGGGCCGGATCATTAAAAAGATGGATGGAGGGAGGAAGGAAGGAAATAAGTAAGGAGGGAGGGAGGAAAGGAGGGAAGGAAGGAAGGAAGGAAGGAAGGAAGGAAGGAAGGACGGAAAAGACGACAGGAAGGAAGGAAGGACGGAAAGAAGGAAGGACAGAAGGAAGGAAGGAAGGAAGGCAGGAAAAGAGAAAGACAGGGAAGAAGGAAGGACAGAAGGAAGGAAGGAAGGAAGGAAGGACGGACAAATGAAGGAAGGAAAGAAGGAAAAAAGAAAGAAAGGGGGGAAGGAAGGACGGACGAACGAAGGAAGGAAAGAAGGAAATAAGACAGAAAGGGAGGAAGGAAGGAAGGCAGGCAGGCATGCAGGAAGGAAAAGACAGGAAGGAACGAAGGAAGGAAAGAAGGAAAAAAGAAAGAGAGGAAGGAAGGACAGAAGGAAGGAAGGAAAGACAGATGGAAGGAAGGACGGACGGACGGAAGGAAAAAAGAAAGAAAGGGAGGAAGGAAAGATGGAAGGAATGAAGGACATTTATAGCTGAGAGAGAGAGAGAGAGAGAGAAAGAGAGAGAGAGAGAGAGAGAGAGCGAGCGAGAGAGAGACAGACATAGAGAGAGAGAGGGAGAGAAAGAAAGAGAGAGAGAGAGAGAGAGAGAGAGAGAGAGAGAGCCGTCCTTGTGAATGAGCTGAGTGAGCTGGAGGAGTTATACAAGCTGTGACCTGCTTTAACCTTTTCTCTGCAGACAGTGACAGACGAACACCGATGTGACGAGTGAACTGTGGCTGACCTTCTGTTCCTCCGAGTACCATGCTTGCCTAATGTGTTCACTACGGGGGAGTGTGTGTGAACATACTGTACGTGTGTGTGTGTGTGTGTGTGTGTGTGTGTGTGTGTGTGTGTGTGTGTGTGTGTGTGTGTGGGCAGTGAGATCATGTGTTTGTCCTTGTTTGTGGTATTCATGATAAATGAGATGGTTTTCTTTCACCCGTATGTGGTATGTGAGTGTTTTACTATCCCAGTTATAACCTTTATATGTACAGGAGAGAATAATGTGTATGAATTTATATATTTTTTTCTTAGACGGCTTTCTCTGTGGAAGAAGAAACTCACTACCTCAGGGGGGTCAATACATTCAAATACATATAAAAGTCTCTTAAATGTGGTGAAATGTGCAGCAAATGTGGTTAAAGTGAGCAGAGAAAGCAGTCTAAGCCCATCGAGGGGTCCAGACCGGCCTTCCTGTCTTTTTTTCCCTTACTTCCTTCCTGCCTTCCTTCCTTCTGTCCTTCCTTCCTTCCTTCCTCCCTTTCTTTCTTTTTCCCTTCTTTCTTTCCTTCATTCCTTCCGTCCTTCCTTCCTTCCTTCCTCCCTTTCTTTCTTTTTCCCTTCTTTCCTTCCTGTCTTTTCCTTCCTTCCTTTTCTTCCTGTCTTCTTTTCCTTCCTTCCTTCCTTCCTTTCTTTTTCCTTCTGTCCTTCCTCCCTTTCTTCCTTCTGTCTTTCCTCCTTTTCTTCCTTCCATCTGTCCTTCCTTCCTTCTGGCCTTCCTTCCTTCTGGCCTTCCTGCCTCCCTTTCTTTCTTTTTTCCTTCTTTCCTTCCTTCATTCCTTCCTGCCTTCTTTCCTTCCTTCCTTCCTTCCTTCTTTCCTTCCTTCCTGTCTTCTTTTCCTTCCCTTCTTTCCTTCCATCTTTTTAATGATCCGGCCCACATCAGATCAAATTGTTCTGTATGTGGCCCTTGAATGAAAATGAGTTTAACCCCCCCCCCCCCCCCAATATAAACAATCCGTCGCTGAGACTAAAACACATCTCTACTTTATATTTACTGTATTTTCTTACTTTATTAAACATTAATAAATATTGTAATGGATCTCCAGGATAAAAAAAAAACAACTCCACAATTACTTGAAATGCCAAACTAATTACCACATCGCCACCGCTGCTTGAGTCTGCTAACATACAGATGTAGAAATGCCAAATTCACAACTGCCATTTCAGCTCGGTTCCCAGGAGCGTTAACCCGACTGACGTTGGGTAGAGGGAGGCCGACGGAAAGGTTTCACTCTGACATTTGGTGAGATAAATTTAAAAAACAACAACTCTGGAAGTAATTGGAGAAATAAAAAAAAGTCGATCTCTGAGGGTTCAGGTTGAGAATTACTGTTACTGTTAAATTCATCTAGGGAGGATTTAATTTAACCCTCGAGTTAAGGAAGGAAGGGAGGAAGAAGGAGGGAGGAGGGAGGGAGGAAGGATGGGAGGAAGAAGGAAGCAAGGGAGGGAAGGAAAGAAGCAAGGAAGGAAGGTAGGATGGAGGATGGGAGGGAGGGAGGGAGGGAGGGAGGGGGGAAGAAGGAAAGAAAGAAGGGAGGAAAGAAGGACGGAAGAAAGAAGGAGGGAGGAAAGAAGGTAGGTAGAAAGGTAGGAGGGACGGAGGGAGGGAGGAAAGAAGGACAGAAGAAAGGGAGGAAGGGAGGAAGGGAAGGAAGGAAAGAAGGAGGAAGGAAGGACGAAGGAAGGAAAGGAGGGAGGAAGGAAGGAAGGAGGGAAAAGCGAAGGAAGGAAAGAAGGACGGAGGAAAGAAGGAGGGAAGGGAGGGAGGAATAAGGAAGGAATAGAGGGAGGGAGGGAAGGAGGGAGGTAGAAAGGTAGGAGGGAGGGAGGAAAAAAGGAAAGAAGGACAGAGGAAAGAAGGAAGGGAGGAAGGTAGGGGGGAAGAAAGATAGAAGGAGGGAGGGAGGAAAGAAGGAAGGAAGGAAGGTAGGAAGGGAGGAAGGGAAATCTATAAGACTAAAGTTATATTAGACCTGTTAAACTAAACTCCTTCCTTTGTCTCCTTACCTTCTCCATCTCTCCGCTCTTCCTCTTGCGTGCCGAGCGAGTGATCTTAACGGTGACGGCGTTCTCGTCTCCCTGACGACGCAGCGCCATGCGGTTGGGCTGCAGCGGGCTGAAGGAGATCTCCAGCTCCGGCCGAGGGAAGCGACTCGTTCTCCCGTTATCGGTGGAGATCTCAGAGGAGTCCAGCACGGACGGGTAGCCAGAGGAGCCCTGAGGGACAAGAACAGGATAGTAAAGGTTAGGAAGAGGGGGTTTCCTTTCCTTCCTCCCTTCCTTCTTTCATCCCTCCCTCCCGCCTTCCTTCTTTCCTCCCCCCTACCTTCCTTCTTTCCTCCCCCCTACCTTCCTTCTTTCCTCCCCCCTACCTTCCTTCTTTCCTCTCTCCTATCTTCCTACCTTTCCTTTCCTTCCTCCCTACCTTCTTTTTTCCCCTCCCTCCTACTTTTCTCCCCCCTACCTTCCTTTCCATCTTCCATCCCTCTTTCTTCATTCCTTCCTTCTTTCATCCCTCCCTCGCTCCTCCCTTCTTCCTCCCATCCTTCCTTTCCTTTCCTTCTTTCCTCCCCCCTACCTTTCTACCTTTCCTTTCCTTCCTCCGTTCCTTCTTTCGTCCTTCCCTCCTTCTTTCCTCCCCCCTACCTTCCTACCTTCCTTTTTTCCTTCCTCCCTTCCTTCTTTCTTCGCTCCCTCCTTCTTTCCTCCCCCATACCTTCCTAGCTTTCCTTTCCTTTCCTTCCTCCCTTCCTTCTTTCCTTTTTTCCTACCTCCCTCCCTCCTCTCTCCCTCCTTCTTTCCTCCCCCCTACCTTCCTTCTTTTCCTTCTTTCCTCCCTTCCTTTTTTCCTTCCTCCATTCCATCCCCCTTTCTTCCTCCCTTCCTTTCCTAACTTCCTCCCTTCCTTCCTCTTTTCCTCCCTCCCTCCCACCTTCCTTTCCTCCCTTCGTCCATCCTTTCCTTTACTCCCTTCCTTACTTCTTCCATCCCTCCCTCCTTTCCTTCCTTCTTCGTCCCGGCGTAGAATTTCACAATCACTGCATCCTTTATAATTTACTTTATAAGTGTTTTAATTATTTATATATGAACTGTTACAATAAAGTAAAGCTGCTGTCTGATGTGTTTGTCTTTTCCCTTATTGATCACTTCTAATGTTTTTTGAAAGTCTTAAATGATTTTATACCTCAGGGAGTGTTATCTAAATTTCATTTTACTTCCTTCCTTCCGTCCTTTCTCCCTTTCTTTCTTTTTTCCTTCCTTCCTTCTGTCCTTCCTTCCTTCAGTTTGCTATCTAAATGTCGTTTTACTCTCAATATAATGATAACAAAGCTACTACTACTCTATACTGTAACAATTCAAATCTGTACTGTTAATAATCGTATTGATTTCCTTTAACTAACTGCAGTATTAATCCATTTTTATTTTACTATGTATTATGTTCCTTCTGTCCTTTCTCCCTTTCTTTCTTTCTTTCTTTTTTCCTTCCTTCATTCCTTCCTGTCTTCTTTTCCTTCCTGCCTTCCTTCCTCCCACACTTTCTTCCTTCCTTCCATCTGTCTTCCCCTTCCTTTCTTCCTTCCTTCCGTCTGTCTTTCCTTTCTTCCTCCCTTTCTTTCTGTTTTCCTTCCTTTATTCCTTCCTCCCCTTTGTCCTTCCTTTCTTCCTCCCTTCTGTCTTTCCTTCCTTCCTTCTGTCTGTCCTCCCTTTCTTTCTTTCTTTTCTTTTTTCCTTCTTTCCTTCATGTCTTCTTTTCCTTCCTTCTTTTCCTTCCTTCCTTCCATCTGTCTTTCCTTTCTTACTCCCTTTCTTTCTTTCCTTCCTTCGTTCCTTCCATCTTTCCTTCATGTCTTTCCTTCCTCCCTGTCTTTCTTTTTTCCTTCTTTCCATCTGTCCTTCCTTCCTTCAGTTCATATAACATTAACAAGATGCATTGAATGAAATGAAGACAATAAATAAAGTTTATTAAAATAATGAAAGGAAAAAAAAACAAGCTTTGATATGATGACGTGCCCGTGTGTGGAGATAATAACATCCAGGCATAAATCTTCCTTCCTCCCTTCTGTCCTTTCTCCCTTTCTTTTTTCCTTCCTTCTTTCCTTCCATCTTTCCTTCATGTCTTCTTTTCCTTCCTGCCTTCCTTCATTCCACCCTTTCTTCCTTCCTTCCATCTGTCTTCCCCTTCCTTCCTCCTGTCCTTCCTCCCTTTCTTTCTTTCTTTTTTCCTTCCTTCGTTCCTTCCATCTTTCCTTCATGTCTTCTTTTCCTTCCTTCCTTCCTTCCTTCCTCCCTTACATCTGTCTTTCCTTTCTTCCTCCCTTTCTTTCTGTTTTCCTTCCTTCTATCTGTCCTTCCTTCATTCCTTCTGTCCTTCCCTTGTTCCTTCCTCCCTTTTGTCCTTCCTTTCTTCCTCCCTTCTGTCTTTCCTTCCTTCCTTCTGTCTGTCTGTCCTCCCTTTATTTATTTCTTTTTTCCTTCTTTCCTTCATGTCTTCTTTTCCTTCCCTCCTTCCTGCCTTCCTCCCTTCTGTCTTTCCTTTCTTACTCACTTTCTTTCTTTCCTTCCATCTTTCCTTCATGTCTTTCCTTCCTCCCTGTCTTTCTTTTTTCCTTCCTTCCATCTGTCCTTCCTTCCTTCCTTCAGTTCATATAACATTAACAAGATGCATTGAATGAAATGAAGACAATAAATGAAGTATATTAAAGCTTTGATATGATGACGTGCCCGTGTGTGGAGATAATAACATCCAGGCATAAATGTTCCTTCCTCCCTTCTATCCTTTCTCCCTTTCTTTTTTCCTTCCTTCGTTCCTTCCATCTTTCCTTCATGTCTTCTTTTCCTTCCTGCCTTCCTTCATTCCACCCTTTCTTCCTTCCTTCCTTCCTTCCATCTGTCTTCCCCTTCCTTCCTCCTGTCCTTCCTCCCTTTCTTTCTTTCTTTTTTCCTCCCTTCGTTCCTTCCATCTTTCCTTCATGTCTTCTTTTCCTTCCTCCCTTCCATCTGTCTTTCCTTTCTTTCCTTCTTTCCTTCCTTCCTTCTGTCCGTCCTCCCTTTCATCTTTCCTTCATGTCTTCTTTTCCTTCCTCCCTTTCTTTCTTTTTCCATCTTTCCTTCATGTCTTCTTTTCCTTCCTTCCTGCATTCCTTCCTTCCATCTGTCTTCCCCTTCCTTCCTTCTGTCCTTCCTCCCTTTCTTTCTTACTTTTTTCCTTCCGTCTTTCCTTCATGTCTTCTTTTCCTTCCTTCCTTCCTCCCTTCTGTCTTTCCTTCCTTCCTTCTGTCTGTCCTCCCTTTCTTTCTTTCTTTCTTTTTTCCTTCTTTCCTTCATGTCTTCTTTTCCTTCCTTCCTTCCTTCTGTCTTTCCTTTCTTACTCCCTTTCTTTCTTTCCTTCCTCCCTGTCTTTCTTTTTTCCTTCCTTCCATCTGTCCTTCCTTTCTTCCTTCAGTTTATATAACATTAACAAGATGCATTGAATGAAATGAAGACAATAAATGAAGTATATTAAAGCTTTGAGAAGACGACGTGCCCGTGTGTGGAGATAATAACATCCAGGCATAAATCTTCCTTCCTCCCTTCTATCCTTTCTTTTTTCCTTCCTTCGTTCCTTCCATCTTTCCTTCATGTCTTCTTTTCCTTCCTGCCTTCCTTCCTTCCATCTGTCCTCCCTTCCTTCATTCCATTCGTCTGTCTTTCCTTTCTTCCTCCCTTTCTTTCTTTTTCCTTCCTTCCTTCCATCTTTTCCTTACTGCCTTCCTTCCTTCCACACTTTCTTCCTTCCGTCCTTCCCTTGTTCCTTCCTCCCTTTCTTTTTTCCTTCCTTCGTTCGTTCCTTCCATCTTTCCTTCATGTCTTCTTTTCCTTTCCTCCTTCCTCCCTTCCTTCCAGCTGTCCTCCCTTTCTTTCTTTCTTTCTTTTTTCCTTCTTTCCTTCATGTCTTCTTTTCCTTCCCTCCTTCCTGCCTTCCTTCCATCTGTCCTTCCTTTCTTCCTTCAGTTCATATAACATTAACAAGATGCATTGAATGAAATGAAGACAATAAATAAAGTTTATTAAAGCTTTGAGAAGACGACGTGCCTGTGTGTGGAGATAATAACATCCAGGCATAAATCCTCCTTCCTCCCTTCTATCCTTTCTCCCTTTCTTTTTTCTTTCTTTTTTCCTTCCTTCGTTCCTTCCATCTTTCCTTTCTGTCTTCTTTTCCTTCCTGCCTTCCTTACTCCCACACTTTCTTCCTTCCTTCTGTCCGTCCTCCCTTTCTTTCTTTCTTTTTTCCTTCCTTCGTTCCTTCCATCTTTCCTTCATGTCTTCTTTTCCTTCCTCCCTTCCATCTGTCTTTCCTTTCTTTCCTTCTTTCCTTCCTTCCTTCTGTCCGTCCTCCCTTTCATCTTTCCTTCATGTCTTCTTTTCCTTCCTCCCTTTCTTTCTTTTTCCATCTTTCCTTCATGTCTTCTTTTCCTTCCTTCCTGCATTCCTTCCTTCCATCTGTCTTCCCCTTCCTTCCTTCTGTCCTTCCTCCCTTTCTTTCTTACTTTTTTCCTTCCGTCTTTCCTTCATGTCTTCTTTTCCTTCCTTCCTTCCTCCCTTCTGTCTTTCCTTCCTTCCTTCTGTCTGTCCTCCCTTTCTTTCTTTCTTTCTTTTTTCCTTCTTTCCTTCATGTCTTCTTTTCCTTCCTTCCTTCCTTCTGTCTTTCCTTTCTTACTCCCTTTCTTTCTTTCCTTCCTCCCTGTCTTTCTTTTTTCCTTCCTTCCATCTGTCCTTCCTTTCTTCCTTCAGTTTATATAACATTAACAAGATGCATTGAATGAAATGAAGACAATAAATGAAGTATATTAAAGCTTTGAGAAGACGACGTGCCCGTGTGTGGAGATAATAACATCCAGGCATAAATAAATCTGAATTAATAATCATGTAATTTAGTTTGCAGTCTTCACAATCACATTATGAGAGGAGGATGAAGGACTGCTGATACACACATCTGGACATTTAAAACTATTACTATCTCATTTTCTTTTGTTAATCAGACGTGTTTGTTTCAGCTCGGCTCTCGGCTCTTATCTCTCTCTCTCTAAAGATAAAGCTCACATGTGTATATTGTAAGAATCTTAATCAGTGATGTGAAGCGTCTTTAAATGAGAGAGTTTAGTTGTTTCCTTTGTTAGAAGAAAGAGAAGAAAGAAAAAATGTGGAGAGAAAAAATAAGGAAAGTAAACATCAGGCAGCAGCTCTGTTTCTAACTGTTCCTTCTTTCCTTCCTTCATCCCCCTTCTTCTTTCCTCCCTCCTTCCTCCCTCTTTCCTCGTTTCCTTTCCTCCCTTATTTCCTCCCTCCTTCCTTCCTTTCCTTCCTACTTCCTCCCTCCCTCCTTTCCTTCCTACTTCCTCCCTCCCTCCCCCTTTCTTCCTTCCTTCTGTCCTTCCTCCCTCCTTCCTTCCTTCCCTTCCTCCCCTCTACCTTCCTCCCTCCGTCCATCCTTCCTTCCTTCCTCCCATCCTCTTCTCCTACCTCCCTCCCTCCTACCTTCCTTCTTTCCTTCCTTCCTCTTTTCCTTCCTCCCTCCCTCCTTTCCTTCCTACTTCCTCCCTCCCTCCTTTCCTTCCTTCTTCCTTCCTTGACTCGAGGAAAACAGGAGGGTTAAAACAAATCTATCTTATCTCTCACTCAACTCATCGCATCTGTAAAACTGAGATAAAGCATATATGTGTATTGTAAGAATCTTTAATCAGTGATGTGAAGCAGCGTCTTTAAATGAGAGAGTTTAGTTTTTCCTTTGTTAGAAGAAAGAGAAGAAAGAAAAAAGAAAAAGTAAAAAACTCAGAGTGATGCTACTCAACTCATCAGACAGCAGCTCTGTTTCTGACTGTTCCTTCTTTCCTTCCTCCCTCCTTCTCTCTTTCTTTCTTTCCCTCTACCTTCCTCCCTTCCTTCTTTCCTCTGTCCTTCTTTCCTACCTCCCTCCCTCCTACCTTCCTTCCTTCTTTCCTCCCTTCCTTTGTCCCTCCTTCCTCCCTCCCCCTTTCTTGTCTCTTTCTTTCCTCCCCTCTACGTTCCTCCCTTCCTTCTTTCCTCTGCCCTTCTTTCCTTCCTTCCTCTTTTCCTAACTCCCTCCCTCCTACCTTCCTTCTTTCCTCCTTCCTCCCTTTCCTTCTGTCCTGCCTTCCTTCCTTCCTCCCACCCTTGTTTCCTTTCCTCCCTTCCTTCGTCCCTCTTTCCTTTCCTTCCTACTTCCTCCCTTCCTTTCCTTCCTCATTCTCTCTTTCTTTCCTCCCATCTACCTTCCTCCCTTCCTTCTTTCATGTCCTTCTTTCCTTCCTTCCTCTTTTCCTACCTCCCTCCCTCCTACCTTCCCCTTCCTTCCTTCCTCCCATCCTTATTTCCTTTCCTCCCTTCCTACGTCCCTCCTTCCTCCCTCCTTTCCTTCCTACTTCCTTTCCTTCCTACTTCCTCCATCCTTTCCTCCCTCACTCCCTTCCTTCCTTGACTCAAGGACAACAGGAGGGTTAAAAAAATCTATCTTATCTCTCGCTCAACTCAACACATCTGTAAAACTGAGATATTGTTTGTAAGAATCTTAAAATCTTAAAAATGTGTATTGTAAGAATCTTAATCAGTGATGTGAAGCATCTTTAAATGAGAGAGTTTAGTTGTTCCTTTTGTTAGAAGAAAGATAAGAAAGAAGAAAGATAAGAAAGAAAAAAGAGGAGAGAAAAAAAAGAAAACGCAAACATATGAGAGAGAGAGCTGCTGCCTGATGAGCTGAGTAGCATCTGTGAGAGTGATTAGAAACACTCATGAAAAGACTCATCTCTTCATATTGTGTTGTATTTTTAAAAAAATGCAATAAAACTGAATTTAATGAAAACCTACAAACACTTCTCTTCGGGTTTTATAAGCATTAACCCTTTATAGGACACTCATTGAAAGGAAAGGAAGGAAGGAAGGAAGGATGGATGAAGGATGGAAGGAAGGAAGGAGGGAGGAAGGAAAGGAAGAAGGAAGGAAGGAAGGAAGGAGAAAGGGGGATGGAGGAAGGAAAGAAGGAAGGGAGGAGAGAAGGAGGGAGGGAGAGAGAACAGATGGAAGGAAGGAAAGGAAGGACGGAGGAAAGAAGAAAGGAAGGTAGGGGGGAGGAAAGAAAGAGAGAAGGAGGGAGGAAGGGAAGAAAGAAGGAAGGGGGATGGAGGAAGGAAAGAAGGAAGGGAGGAGAGAAGGAGGGGGGGGAGAACAGATGGAAGGAAGGAAAGGAAGGAAGGAAGGAAGGATGGAAGTAAGGAAGGAAGGAAGGAAGGAGGGAGGAAGGAAAGGAAGGACGGGGGAAAGAAGAAAGGAAGGTAGGGGGGAGGAAAGAAAGAGAGAAGGAGGGAGGAAGGGAAGAAAGAAGGAAGGAAGGAAGGAAGGAGAAAGGGGGATGGAGGAAGGAAAGAAGGAAGGGAGGAGAGAAGGAGGAAGGAAAGAAAGAAGGAAGGAAGGAAGGAAGGAAGGAAGGAAGGAAGGAAGGAAGGAAGGAGAAAGGGTGATGGAGGAAGGAAAGAAGGAAGGGAGGAGAGAAGGAGGGAGGGAGAGAGAACAGATGGAAGGAAGGAAAGGAAGGAGGGAGGAAGGAAAGGAAGGACGGAGGAAAGACGAAAGGAAGGTAGGGGGGAGGAAAGAAAGAGAGAAGGAGGGAGGAAGGGAAGAAAGAAGGAAGGAAGGAAGGAAGGAGAAAGGGGGATGGAGGAAGGAAAGAAGGAAGGAAAGAAGGAAGGGAGGAGAGAAGGAGGGAGGGAGAGAGAACAGATGGAAGGAAGAAAAGGAAGGACGGAGAAAAGAAGAAAGGAAGGTAGGGGGGAGGAAAGAAAGAGAGAAGGAGGGAGGAAGGGAAGAAAGAAGGAAGGAAGGATGGAAGGAAGGAAGGAAGGAAGGACGGAGGAAAGAAGAAAGGAAGGTAGGGGGGAGGAAAGAAAGAGAGAAGGAGGGAGGAAGGGAAGAAAGAAGGAAGGAAGGAAGGAAGGAGAAAGGAAGGATGGAGGAAGGAAAGAAGGAAGGGAGGAGAGAAGGAGGGAGGGAGGAAGGACAGATGGAAGGAAGGAAGGAAGGATGGAGGAAGGAAAGAAGGAAGGGAAGAGAGAAAGAGGGAGGGAGGAAGGACAGATGGAAGGAAGGACGGAGGAAATAAGGAACGAGGGAGGGAGAATGGAAAAGAGGAAGTGAAGAAAGAAGGCAGGGAGGAAGGAAAGGAAAGAAGGAAGGAAGGAAGGAAGGATATTTTGGGATATTTACAGAAGTTACTAAATATAATCATTTGCCTAATAAAGGGTTAAGTGTGCAGACCCCCCCCCCCCTCTCAAACCCTCCCCACCCCCGCCCCTCAAAAAAAAGATAAAGTTTTGAGTAGTTAACATTTTAAAAGTGAGCTCACCTGACTGCTGACTGACGCTCTGATGTCTTTCCTTCCTCCTGACTTCCTGTTGATGGTTTCACTCTGTAAGAGAAATTAAAAAAATATATATCTGCTTCCTGAGTTTAACACAATAAAAGAATTCCCACTTTCCTTCCTTCCGTCTTTTTTTCCTTGCTTCCTTCCTTCTGTACTTCCTCCTTTTCTTTTTTCCTTCCTTCCAGTCTTTTCTTCCTTCCTTCTGTCCTCCCTTTCTTTTTTCCTTCCTTCTTGTCTTCTTTTCCTTCCTTCCGCCCTTCCTTCCATCTGTCCTTCCTGTCTTCTTTTCCTTCCTCCCACCCTTTCTTCCTTCCATCTGTCCTTCCTCCCTTTCTTTTTTCCTTCGTTCCTTCCATCTTTCCTTCCTGTCTTCTTTTCCTTACTTCCTTCCATCTGTCCTCCCTTCCTTCTGTCCTTCCCCCCTTTCTTTTTTCCTTCGTTCCTTCCATCTTTCCTTCCTGTTTTCTTTTCCTTACTTCCTTCCATCTGTCCTCCCTTCCTTCTGTCCTTCCTCCCTTTCTTTTTTCCTTTGTTCCTTCCATCTTTCCTTCCTGTCTTCTTTTCCTGTCCTTCCTTCCTCCCTTTCTTTCACACTGATTTCATTTAGCGAAGTGTTTCTGGAGTTCCTACTTTTTGATTTTCAGACGAGGAGCCGTGATGAATATATGTTTGATATTCTGAGATCTGCTTCCTGAGTTTAACACAATAAAAGAATGCCCACTTTCCTTCCTGTCTTTTTTACCTTACGTCCTTCCTTCTGTCCTTCCACCCTTTCTTTCTTCCTTTTTTCCTTCCACCCTTTCTTCCTTCCTTGTCCTCTTTCTTTTTTCCTTCCTTCATTCCTTCCTGTCTTCTTTTCCTTTCTTCCTTTCTTCCTTCCTCCTACCCTTTCTTCCTTCCTTCCTTCCTCCCACCCTTTCTTCCTTCCTTCTTGTCCTCCCTTTCTTTCTTCTTTCTTTTCTTTTTTCTTCCTCCCACCCTTACTTATGTCCTTCCTTCCTTTCTGTCTCTCTTTTTTCCTTCCTTTCTTCCTTCCATCTTTTTCCCTTCCTTCTTTCCTTTTTCTTCCTTCCACTCTTTCTTCCTTCCTTCCTTTTTTCTTCCTCCCACCCTTTCTTCCTTCCTTCTGTCCTCCCACCCTTTCTTCCTTCCTTCTGTCCTCCCTTTCTTTCTTCTTTCTTTCCTTTTGTCTTCCTCCCACCCTTTCTTCATTGCTTCCATCTGTCCTTCCTTCATTCCTTCTGTCCTTCCTTCCTCCCCGTCTCTCTTTTTTCCTTCCTTTCTTCCTTTCATCTTTTCCTTCCCTTCTTTCCTTCCATCACTTTAAAGACTGAGACGCCCCCTTCAGGACAATTAATGAATAAATAAAGTCACTCACACATTTTGATATTTGATATTTAGATTGCTGCATGGTTTAACTGTCTATTCCCTTATAGCACTTGATGCTGTTTAGTTTATAGTGATTCTTTTATATTTATTTATTTATGTTTTTTTATAGTAAACATGTTTATTTATATATTTTTGATTTAACACCAGGACCTGAGCACTGTCTTTAGTTTTTTTTTCCCTCCATGATTCATTTTATTCTCATTTCTTTCACCAAGGACTGAAAGAAATGACAATAAATTGAATCTTCACGCTTCACAGATGATTTTTTTTTTTTTTTGGAGGAAAAAAAGGAAAAAAGCAAAAAGCCAAATATTTACCTCTCCTGGGCTTTTATCTGCTTCGTGAGCTCTGAGCGGTTCATCGCTGACCTGCTGAGTGAAAAATGAAAAACAAACAGCAGAAATGAAACGTTTGAATATAAAAAAGAGAAGAAAAACTGTCATGCACATCTAAAGGCAAAGCTGTGTGTTTATATATATATATATATTATCTACCTTTATGTTAAGTTATAACATGCAACTTTTAATTCATTATTATAGAATAAAAGGAAACCGCTCATTTTAGGTATATAAGGCTTTCTTTGACACACTCACTGGATATGAGAGGTTTCATTATAAAGAGCCTTCTGATAGATTTAACTGTGAATTTACAACATTTTGATCCAACCAGGCGGGGAGTTCTGGTCCTCTGAAATGAAGCCAACCAGGAAGTAACTTAGAGCTGCATTCTATCAAAAGGCCACCAGGGGGCGACCGTCTCTATACAAGTCAATGGAGAATTCACCAACTTCTCACTTGATTTCTAACCTCAGTAAACGTTTTCAAAATGTGTTTATGGTCTCAATCGCTAGTTTAAAGCCTTCTTCAATGCAGTATGATGTTCATTTGGGACATTTTGGCCTCCCTGATTTTATATGTGACGATAAAGCAGGGTATGCATTAGGGCGTGGCTACGTCCTGATTGACAGGTTGATTGACCAATGTCCTCGAGATCCAGCCCTCGCAACCATAGCAACCTCCCCGCTCCACCCATGGCTCCGCCTCATGCCCATATAAGTAGAATCCGTGTTTTTATTTTTCCCAGCATGCACCTGAAATTCTCAAGATGGCGCTGCCCAGATTCGAAACTATTGCCCCCCAAGCAGCAGTCCACAAACCAATGGGTGACGTCACGGATGTCACGTCCATTTCTTTTATACAGTCTATGATTAATTCTAAAGAGACATAAAGTCAAGCTGCTGATCTTTATAAAGGATGAAACCAGGTTGGAATCTCACCTGTACAGTCGTCTCCACCTGTTTGGTCATCGCAGTCTTCAGCTCATCCTTCAGCTGTGAGATCTCCGTCTCTTTCTCCGACAGAGCCGATTCAAGTTCTGCCACACGGCCGCCGTCAACACCCTGGAAGACAAAATGTTTGAAATGTGACTTTAACACGACTTGCTCCCGATATAGATGCAAAGAGCTCATTCAAAAGGTAACAAAAACACAGCAATCCTTATTTTCAAGTGATTATAAACTAATTAAAACACATCTATGACTATTATCAATCAATCAAACTCAAGTGCTTCAGAGATGATTGACAAGCTGATAATAAGATAAGATAAGACCTAAGACAACACAAAGTTCCAGTATCAGTAGATAACAAAATTCAGCATCAGTGTCTCTCTAACTATAATAAATTTTATATTTTTAATCACACAGCCTGCAGCTTTCATGTCTCTCTGTCACATTTATTGAGACGCCGGCATAAAATTAGCTCCAATTCTCTCCCAAATTTAGCCTGATGCAACTTTTCAAAAACAATCAATGCAGCGATATGAGACAAAGAGGAGAGCCTGAATCTGATTTGGTGAATCATTTTGGGGCGAATTCTCATCCTTGACACTCTGCAGTTATTCTGAGGAAAGCTGCTCACAATGACAGAAAGATGGAAGGAAGGAAGGAAAAAGTAAAGGGAGGAAGGAAGGATAGCAGGAAGGACAGATGAAGGAAGGAAGGAAGGCAGGGATGAAGGAAGAAAAGAAGGAAGGAAGGAAAAGAAGACAGGAAGGAAAGATGGAAGGAACAACGGAAGGGAAGAAGGAAAGAAAGGGAGGAAGGAAGGAGGGACAGTTGGAAGGAAGGAAGAAAGGGAGGGAGGAAGGAAGGCAGGGAGGGAGGAAGGAAGGAAAATAAGACAGGAAAGAAAGATGGAAGGAATGAAGGAAGGAAAGAAGGAAAGAAAGGGAGGAAGGAAGGACAGATGAAGGAAGGCAGGGAGGCAGGGAGGAAGGAAAAGAAGACAGGAAGAAAGATGGAAGGAAGGAAAGAAAGGGAGGAAAGAAAGGGAGTAAGGATGGAAGGATGGAAGGATGGAAGGAAGGAAGGGAGGAAGGAAGGAAGGAAGGAAGGAAAGTGGGCTGCATTCTAATATATATAATAATCAAATATAAAATAAAGCACTACTTTCAGTAATGTGACGGCTGAGAGCGTAAAATCAACCTTGAGTGAAACGAGGCAGAACTTTGAGTCACGTTTTGTCCTTCTGGCTAAAACCTTAAAAATCAGTAACGTCACAGCAGGCGTTTTACTTTGACAGACGACAGGAAACAGCAGGTTTGACATCACAGAGGTGAAACGCTTCAATCATCAAGAGAGCAGATGTTAGTTTTTGATACTCAGGGTTGAATAGTCCATTAAAACCTAAAGACCCATGAAGGACGTTATATCAGCTCATCTCCTCTATGGATTATCTTTATTTTCATTTTCACAACATCTCCCCTAATCATCCTCCTCCTCCTCCTCCTCCTCCTCCTCCTCCTCCTCCTCCTCCTCCTCCCTCAAATTAAATCAATCTCCTCGTTATAACTGAATAAGATTTATTGGGTCAAGAGTTTCACTAAAGACTCCTGCAGTCAGTGTAGTTAATGGAAAAAGCATCTGTTTAAAGTGTAAAGTATGAATAAATATGTGTTCTGAGTTTGACATACCACAGAAAAGTGTGTTGTTAACCACCCTGCCAAATTTAAATGATTAAAAAAAAAATCAAATATATGAAATTAGGCTTTAAAGTTGTGTAAAAATCAGCCTCTTTCTCTGCTCCCAAACGCTGAAGCCCCGCCCCCTACCAAGTGTCACCTGTCAATCAAAGTCACCACCTCTACCAGAAACATGGACGCTAGGTCTGAGAGCTTTCTGCTGCTAACTCAGCTGCTAGCTCAGCGGCTAACTTGGCGGCTAACTCAGCTAACAGGCTAACTGTAGACTGTGGTAGTAGTAGTGTGTGCTGAATGTATTTATACCTCTACAGCAGCAGGGGCGGGTTTATGCTAATCACTAAATCCTGAACACAGAAATCTTGAAACACAGTTTGTGAAGCCTAGCTCCACAATTCAAATCTAAATGGTTGAAATGCTTTTTACACCTTTTTTAGAAATACATTTATGACCTATTTAATGTGTTTAGAGGAAAATGTCCGAATTCACTTTACACTTTACGTCTTTGAGGCTTTATCTCCACAATTCAGTACTGCATAGTTATCAGCCTTTTAACCATTTTCCAACATGTATAATATGTTTAGAAGTAAATCAATGAATTGACTTTACACAGACATCTGTAAGAGTTCACATCACACTGACCTGCTGCTTGTCTTTCTCCGCTTGGCTGCGGAGAAGCTTCTGGAGCTGAACCTCCAGAGCAGCGACCAGAGTGTCTCTCTCCTTCCTCCACTGATCCATCGTCTGGTCCTTCTCCGCCAGCTGGGACGACAACGACTCCTGATGGAGACGGAAAAGATCAGAAATAGAATAAAAGAAATAAAAGGCTTGGTGGACATTTCAAACTCTCTAATCCACGAGGGTCAAACTCTGCTTCATTCACATACAGAACTATATGATCTGATGAGGGCTGGATAATTAGAAAGATGGAAGGAACGAGGGAAGAAGGGAAGGAAAAGAAGACACAAAAGAAGGATGGAAGGAAGGAAAGATGGATGGAAGGAAGGGAGGGAAGAAGGAAGGAAGGCAGGAAAGGAAGACAGGAAGGAAAGATGGAAGGAATGAAGGAAGGAAATAAGGAATAAGTTAAAAAGAAAGAAAGAAAGAAAGGGAGGAAGGACAGAAGGAAGGAAGGAAGGAAGGAGAAAGAGAGGGAGGAAGGAAGGCAGAAAGGCAGGAAGAAAGGAAAATAAGACAGAAGGACAGATGGAAGGAAAGAAGTAAGGAAAGAAGGAAAAAAGAAAGAAAGGGAGGAAGGATGAAAGGAAGGAAGGACAGATGGAGGGAAGGAAGGAAGGGAGGGAGGACGGAAGGGAGGGAGGATGGAAGGCAGGGAGGAAGGAAGGAAGGAAGGAAGGAAAGATGGAAGGAACGAAGGAACGAAATAACGAAAGAAAGGGAGGAAGGAAGTACAGAAGGAAGGAAAGAAGTAAAAGAAAGGGAGGGAGGACAGAAGGAAGGGAGGAAGGAAGGAAGGAAGGAAGGAAGGAAGGAAGGAAGGAAGGAAGGAAGGACAGCGGGCCGGATTCTGAGGAAAGCTGAGCTGCTCACAATGACAGAAAATGTTTAGGTTTATTTTGAAAATCCTGAATTACATCCTGAATGATGTCATAATGTTTTATTTATAAATTAAGTTCTTTATGAGTGCAATAATAAAATAAATACATTAGTAGTCTCAGTTTCAACACCATAAAACACATAATTAACATCTAAGTCAGGGGTGTCAAACATGCGGCCCGCGGGCCAGATACGGCCCGCCGAGGGGTGCGATCTGGCCCACTTGCCATCCAGTGCTCTTTTCCTTTCTTCCACCTGTCCATCCTACCTTCCTTTTTTTCCTTTCTTCGTTCCTTCCTTCCTTTCTTCCTTCTATCTGTCCTTCCTTCCTTTCTTCATTCTATCCATCTGTCCTTACTTCCTTTCTTCATTCTATCCATCTGTCCTTCCTTCCTTCTGTCCTTCCTTCCCTCTATTCTTCCTTCTGTCCTTCCTTCCTTCCATTTATCCTTCCTTCCTTTCTTCTTTCTGTCCTTCCTTCTATCCATCTGTCCTTCCTTCCTTCTGTCCTTCCTTCCATCTGTCCATCCTTCCTTTCTTCCTTCTGTCCTTCCCTCCATTCTTCCTTCCTTTCTTCCTTCCATTTGTCCTTCCTTCCTTTCTTCTTTCTGTCCTTCCTTCTTTCTGTCCTTCCTTCCTTCCTTTCTTCATTCTATCCATCTGTCCTTCCTTCCATCTGTCCTTCCCTCTATTCTTCCTTCTGTCCTTCCTTCCTTCCATTTGTCCTTCCTTCCTTTCTTCCTTCTGTCCTTCCTTCCATCTGTCCTTCCTTCCTTTCTCCCTTCCTTCTGTCCGTCCTTCACTGTCTCTCTTTCCTACTTTTCTTCCCTCTTTCCTTTGTTTGTCTTTCCTTCCTTCCCTTCTTATCTTCCTTCTTTCCCTCCATCTTTTTAATGATCCAGCCGACATGAGATCAAATGTGTGTGTATGTGGCCCTTGAATGAAAATGAGTTTGACACCTCTGCTCTAAGTCTACAAATTTCGACATTCTTGTGAAACATGGATATGATATGAAGCAACATTTAAAGATGAACTTTGCTCTCGTTTCTTTACCAGCTCTCTCTGCTGCCGAGCGTAGCGTTCTCTGTCGTCAGCAAACTTCCTCATTTCTTGGTTCCTCTTGTCCTCGGCTTCTTTAGCGTGAGCGATCAGAGACAGTTTCTCCTCCAGCCACTTCCTGCGCTCCGTCTGGTGTTTCTCTGCAGAGAGCTGTAGCAAAAAAAAAAATATGATGCCTGTTAAAGAAGGTGTTTAACCCTCCTGTTGTCCTCAGGTCAAGGAAGGAAGGAAAGGAGTGAGGAGGAAAAGAGGAAGGAAGTAAGGAGAGAAGAAAGGAAGGAAGGAAGGAATGGAGGAAAGAAAGGAGTAAGGAGGGAAGGAAGGAAAGGAGTAAGGACAAAAAGAGGAAAGAAGGAAGGAAGGAAGGAAGG
>NC_070591.1:4016681-4024181 GCF_027409825.1 Scomber japonicus | reverse complement strand
TCTCAGTAATACAGCAGTGTGTTGTGTTATTTCTCTCTCTAATAAACCATGGAAGCGTTAACGATGGTTCTTCTCACCGCTCGGAGCTGCTGGACGGTTCGGTCTCTGTTAGCAACGTCACTCTGAAGCTGCTTCTTTGATTTTTCTGCATCTGAAAGCTTCTGCTTCAACACTCTCTCCTCTTCTCTCATGGTGGAGATCTTTAAAGAGAAGAGAAGAAGAAGAACACGATCACAGGAAAATAAAGGTTTACAAAACATTATAGATGAAATGAATTCAAGCGGATTAATCTTAAAGACAAATTAAACCCTTTAAGTTTTTTAAATAATCTAATTCCTAATATCCTAATTTATGCACGAGCATCTAATGAAGCCTGAAATGTACTTATAAATGTATTTACTTGCTTAAATTTACTTGCAGTTGACTTAAAATGAATATTTAATGATGCTTTTAATTTGTTACTCCCTTTGCTTTAATACTTTTACAGCAAAAGCTCTTTTTTAATTAGTGAGGGAGAGAAACAGAAGAACAAAAAGGAGGAGAGAAAAGGCAGCTAATCATTATTACTTTAGGAAAAGGCGTAACATTTCACAAAAAAAACCTTCTCTCCTTCCCTACCTCCTTCTCTCCCTCCCTCTTTCCATACCTCCTTCTCTCTCTTGCCTCCTTATCTCTCTCCTTACCTACTTCTTTCTCTCCTTCCCTCATTCTCTCCTTCTCTCCCCTTCCCTCCTCATCTCTCTCCTTCCCTACCTCCTTCTATCCTTCTCTCTCTCCTTCCCTCCTTCTCTCTCTCCTTCCCTACCTCCTTCTATCCTTCTCTCTCTCCTTCCCTACCTCCTTCTCTCCCTCTTTCCCTCCTCTCTCTCCTTTCCTAGCTCCTTCTCTCTCTCCTTATCTCCCTCCTTCCCTACCTCCTTGTCTCCTCCCCTCTTTCTCTCCTTCTCTACCTCCTTCTCTCCTTCCCTACCTCCTTCTCTCCTTCCCTACCTCCTTCTCTCCTTCCCTACCTCCTTCTCTCCCTTCAGGAACAATCATCTAATGCAAAGTCTGATCAATCAGTTTGTGTGTGTGTGTGTGTGTGTGTGTGTGTGTGTGTGTGTGTGTGTGTGTGTGTGTGTGTGTGTGTGTGTGTGTGTGTGTGTGTGTGTGTGTGTTATACCTCTTTCTGGACTTGCTGCATCTGCTTCTTGTAGTCGGCCAGCTTCTCTCTGAGGTCTGAAGTGTCGTCCTCTTTCCTCTGCAGGTCGAGGCCGAGGCTCTTCACTTTCTCCGTCTCCTGCTTGGCATTTTCTTTTAGTCTGGGGACAAAAATAATAAAAAATAAAAAATAAAAAAAGATTAAAAAAAACAATGAAGTGCTGTCAGTGATTTAAAAAGACAGGATAGTACACTGTCACCAGCCTCCTTTAATAGAGGAGAGGAGATGAATGCAACCTTTAAATAACCCAAAGAGTGAATGCTGTAGAAGAAGGAGAGACGGAGGGAGAGAAGGAAGGAGAGAATGAGAGAAGGAGGGAGAGAAGGAGGATGGAAGGAGAGAAGGAGAGAAGGGGAGAAGGAGGGAGATAAGGAGACAAGGAGAGAAAGAGGGAGAGAAGGAGAGGTGGAGGGAGAGAAGGAGAGAAGGAAGGAGAAAAGGAGGGAGAGAAGGAGGAGGGAAGGAGAGAAGGAAGGAGAGAGGGAGAGAAGGAGGAGGGAAGAAGAGAAGGAGAGAAGGGGAGAAGGAGGGAGAGAAGGAAGGAGAGAAGGAGACAAGGAGAGAAAGAGGGAGAGAAGGAGAGATGGAGGGAGAAGAGGAGAGAGAGAAAGAAGGAAAGAAGGAGAGAAGGAAGGAGAGAAGGAGGAGGGAAGGAGAGAAAGAGGGAGAGAAGGAGAGATGGAGGGAGAGAAGGAAGGAGAGAAGGAGGGAAGGAGAGATGGAGGGAGAGATGGAGGGAGAGAAGGAGAGAGAGAAGGAAGGAGAGAAGGAGAGAGAGAAGGAGGAGGGAAGGAGAGAAGGAGAGAAGGAAGGAGAAAAGGAGGGAGAGAAGGAGAAGGGAAGGAGAGAAGGAGAGAAGGAGGAGGGAAGGAGAGAGAGAAGGAAGGAGAAAAGGAGGGAGAGAAGGAGGAGGGAAGGAGAGAAGGAAGCAGAGAGGGAGAGAAGGAGGAGGGAAGAAGAGAAGGAGAGAAGGGGAGAAGGAGGGAGAGAAGGAAGGAGAGAAGGAAGGAGAGGAGGAGAGAAGGAGGGAGAGAAGGAGAGAAGGAGGGAAGGAGAGATGGAGGGAGAGAAGGAGAGAGAGAAGGAAGGAGAGAAGGAAGGAGAGAAGGAGGGAGAGAAGGAGAGAAGGAGGGAAGGGAGGAGGGAGAGAAGGAGGAGGGGAGGAGGGAAGGAGAGATGGAGGGAGAGGAGGAGAGAAGGAGGGAGAGAAGGAGAGAAGGAGGGAAGGAGAGATGGAGGGAGAGAAGGAGAGAGAGAAGGAAGGAGAGAAGGAAGGAGAGACGGAAGGAGAGAAGGAAGGAGAAGGGAAGGAGAGAAGGAAGGAGAGAAAGAGGAGGGAAGGGGAGAAGGAGGGAAGGAGACAAGGAGACCAACCTTTCCCTGGACGGCAGAGTGTTTGTAGAGAGATGAAAGGAAAGAAGAAAAAGAAGAAGGAGACGAGGTAACACAGAGTACGATCATATGAAACAGGAAATGACTCAACATTTAGACACACTGCTTCCTGTTCTCTTTCTTCTGTTATATTATAATAATGGACAGTTTTAAACTGACCCCGTCTGTTTTGACTGTTCCTTCTTTCCTCCCTCCCTCCTTCTCTCTTTCTTTCCTTTCTCCCTCCTTTCCTTCCTTCCTTCCTTCCTCTTTTCCTTTCTAACTCCCTCCCTCCTACCTTCCTTACTTCTTTCCTCCCTCCTTTCCTTCCTTCCTCCCTTATTTCTTTCCTCCCTTATTTCTTTCCTTTCCTTCCCACCTTCCCTTTGTCCCTTATTTCTTTCCTTTCCTCCCTCCCTCCCACCTTCCTTCCTTTCCTCCCTCCCTCCTACCTTCCTTTCCCTTCCTCCCATCCTTCCTTTCCTTTTCTCCCTCCCTCCCACCTTCCTGGCTTTCCTCCCTCCTTTTCCTTCTCCATCCCTCCTACCTTCCTTTCCCTTATTTATTTCCTTTCCTTCCTCCCTTTCCTCCCTCCCACCTACCTTCCTTCCCTCCTTATTTCCTCCCTTCCTTCCTTTCCTTCCTTTCCCTTCCTCCATCCCTCCTCCTTACCTTCCTTCCCTCCTTTCCTTCCCTCCTGTCCTTCCTCCATCCCTCCTTTCCTTCCTTCCTTAACTCTAGGACAACAGGAGAGTTAAACCTGTGTATTATTAACCTGTTTCATCACCTTTAGTAAAGTAAAGATGAAGCTGTGTGTCAGACTTTATTTCACATTTCTTATAAACACTAAATAAAAAGAGTAAAAGCAGGAAGCTGAAGGAGGTCAAACTGATTTAAAGGATGAGTTCAGGTTTGGGAACAAACGCTGATTTAAGTGTTTGGGTTCCAGCTGCTTCTCCTACTTTAAAGTGTGCTCTCAGGTGAGGCTGACAGAGCTTTCAGTAAGTAAGCCTTTAATTAGTTCAGGGATGGATGTTTGCACCTGAGTGGAAAAACTACTAAAACAACAAGTAGAAGAAGAAATGATGTGATTTTATCCAACAGTTAAAAAAAACAAACCCAAAAAAGCAGCAAATCTTCACACTAGAGACACATGTTGGACATTTTTTCCCTAAAAACTGATTTAACCCTTTAAATACTGCTCATATTCTGACTCATAATTATCTTCCATCCCTCCTTCTCTCTCCCTCCTTCCCTCCCTCTCCCCTTCCCTCCCTCTCTCCTTTCCTCCTTCTCTTCTTATCTCCCTCCTTTCCTCCTCTCTCTCTCTCTCTCTCTTTCTCTACCTCCTTCCCTCTGTCTCTCTCTCCTTATCGCCTTCCCTACCTCCTTCCCTCTCTCTTCTCTACCTCCTTCCCTCCGTCTCTCTCTCTTTATCTCCGTCCCTACCTCCTTCTCTCCCTCCCTCTCTCTTCTCTCCCTCCTTCTCTGCTTCTCTCCCTCCTTCCCTATCTCATTCTCTCTCTCTCTCTCCCCTTCTCTCCATCTCTACCTCCTTCCCTCCATCTCTCTCTCCTTATCTCCTTCCCTCCATCTCTCTCTCTCTCCTTATCTCCTTCCCTACCTCCTTCTCTCCTTCTCTCCCTCCTTTCCTCCTGGATGAATCATTACAGCAAAGAAAAACATGTTTTAATATTTATTTTGGCTCTTGACTGTTGATTTCAGACAGAAAAAGTGTAAACCTGCCCTTTAAATAGCAGATAATAACACAATTATTTGTTGGCTAAAAAGAAAAATTAAGAAATGTAGTTTTCATATTTAGTCTCTACACTAATTCACATTCATAAATTCTTCCATCAGTCATTAATATATGTTTGATTAATCTTTTTTATGACTAGTTTTATGGAGAAAAGACATTCTCAATCACTATTTTATGATCCAGGAGAAAGTTTTATAGCATGCTGAATAAAACTACATGTTTTAATGCTGATTTTAGATTTTTTTTTTTAAATAAATACAGGTCATACTTGTACATTTGCTTCATAAAAATACATAAAACTGCATATCAGCTGCACCAAAATTAAAAAGTGATGCATTTTATTTCCTTTTTAGTAAACTGTTAGTCACATTAGGAAAGGTCCAGCTAAAATAAACATGTATATAGTGTTTTTAAAGCTCTCAAATGTAAAATAAATGGGTTAAATTTGACCCTGAATGGTATGAAAGGATTTTTAAACTATTAATCGACTTATGAGATTTACTTCTAATCATCTGCTGATCTATTAATCATTAACTTTTAGATGGATGAGAAGTCCTGGCTCATGAAAATAAAAAGGCCTGAATATAACTAGACTCCTGCTAGGTGATTTAATTAGATAGTATAATTAACCCTCCTGTTGTCCTCGAGTCAAGGAAGGAAGGAAGGAAGGAAGGAAGGGAGGAAGGAAGGAAGGAAGGAAGGAAGGAAGGGAGAGAGGAAGAAGGAAGGACAGAAGGAACGAGAGAAAGAGAGAAGGAGGGAGAGAGGAAGGAAAAGAGGAAAGGAGGAAGGAAGGAAAGAAGGAAGGAGGGAAGGAAATAAGGAAGGAAGGATGGTAGGTAGGAGGGAGGGAGGGAAGGGGAGAAGGAAAGAAGCAAGAGAAGGAAAGAAGGAAGGTAGGAGGAAGGTAGGGGGGAGGAAAGAAAGAGAGAAGGAGAGAGGGAGGAAACAAGGAAGGGAAAGAAGGTAGGAGGGAGGGAGAAAGGGAAAAAGGAAAAGAGGAAGGGTGGAAGGAAGGAAAGAAGGAAGGGAGGAAGGTGGGGGGAGTAAAGAAAGAGAGAAGGAGGGAGGAAGGAAGGAAATAAGGACAGAGGAAAGAAGGAAGAAAGAAAGAGAGAAGGAGGGAGGGAGAAAAGAAGGAAGGGAAGAAAAGAAGGAAGGAAGGAAGGAAGGAAGGAAGGCGTTACCTGTTGATCTCTTCTGCTTTCTTCTCCAGCTCTTCATCTTTCTGAGCGATGGCTTCGTGAGCGACGGCCAGCAGCTCCCTCCTCCTCTCCGCCTCCCTCCTCCTCGCCTCCTGCACCGCCTGGCTCTCCTCCTCCTCCCGTCTCTCCTGCGCCTCCTTCAGGCTCTTCTGCAGCGTCGCGGCCCTCGCCTCCGTCTCCCGCAGCTTCTTCAGCACCTCGGAGAGCTCCAGCGACTTCTCCTCCGTCTGCTGCGGAGTTTCGGCTTCGAGTTTTTCCTTCAAGGAGGCGATTTCAGCGTGGAGATCAGAGTTTAACTTCTTCAGATCGTCTTCGGCTGCGGAGTTCGAGTCACTTCTGCACTTCGCTTCCTCTAGCTGGCTCTTGAGCAGCTCTCCGCTCTTCTCCTGCTCACTGAGCTGCTGCTTCAGATCCTTAATGAGCTCGTCTGATGTTTCCTTCTCTTCTCTCTGTCTCTGTTTTAACTCCTCCAGCTGCTTTTTCGAGCTGCTCTCTTCTTGCTCTCGGAGCTTCTCGTTGACATCAGACGTCTCCTCTCGCTCCTGAAGCTTCCTCCTCAGCTCGTCCAGTTGTTGTTTGGAAGCTGCTTCCTGTTGCTCTGAGATCAGCTGTTTGGTAGCGAGCTCTTCTTTTACTCTCGCCAGCTCGTCCTGCAGCTCCAGCTTCTCGATTGTCTCCTTTTCCTCTGACGGGTTCTTCTTCAGGTCAGATATTGATGCGGTTGTTGTCTGCAGCTCTTCTTTCAGGCGTTGAACCTCCTGAGTCAGAGTCTGGATCTGGGAAGTCTTCTCCTGGATCTCATGGCTGCGTTCGTCCAGCTGAGTCTGAGCAGATTGTAGTTGGACGAAGGCTTGTTCAGCTCTCTCCGTCTCGCTGCTCACCTGGGATGAGATATGAGTCATTTTTAGACTTTTAGCATTTTGTATTAGTTTCATTATTATTCATCTTCATCTTCTATGTTTCAACGTTACAGTGTTTTTAGTACCAAAGTCCCTCTGAGGAAAGAAAGAAAAGGGAGGAAGATGAGGAAGGAAAGACAGAAAGAGGAGGAAGACTGCTCCTGATTATTTATTTAACCCTCCTGTTGAACTCGAGTCAAGGAAGGAAGGGAGGAAGGGAGAAAGAAGGAAGGTAAGGAGGGAGTAAGGAAGGAAGGAAGGGAGGAAGAAGGAAGGAAAGGAGGGAGGAAGGAAGGTAGGAGGGAGGGAGCATAGAAGGAAGGAAAGGAGGAAGGAAGGGAGAAAGGGAGGGGGGAAGGGAGAAAGGGAGGGAGGAAGGAAGGAAGGAAGGAAGGAAGGGTCAAAACAGACGGGGATGACGACACAAAGGTTATGACAGACTTTGAAAAGAAAATTGTGAACTTGTCCTTTTACACAAAAGTTTTAATCTGACTAAAGATTAAAACCATCCTGCGTCTCACCTGCTGCTCTGCTGCTTTTACTTTGGCGGCCAGCTCTCTGACTTCCTGCTGAAGCTCATCGCTCTCCTGCTGCCTTTTCTCTCTCTCCTCCGCCAGCTTGGAGATCTCGTTCCTCTCCGCCTCCAGGACGGACCGAGCTTCTTCTTTGCCGAGTTTCTCTTCACTAAGAGCAGCGAGCGCTCCTTCTCTGCTCCGCGTTTCCTCTGCCAGAGCCGCCTCAGCTTCCTTTTTGCTTTTCTTCTCTTCCTCGAGGGCCGCCTCAGCTTCCTCTTTGCCTCTCCTTTCTCCTTCGAGGGCCGCCTCAGCTTCCTCTTTGCCTCTCCTCTCTTCTTCGAGGGCCACCTCAGCTTCCTGTTTGCCTCTCCTTTCTCCTTCGAGGGCCGCCTCAGCTTCCTCTTTGCCTCTCCTCTCTTCTTCGAGGGCCACCTCAGCTTCCTGTTTGCCTCTCCTTTCTCCTTCGAGGGCCGCCTCAGCTTCCTCTTTGGCTCTCTTTTCTCCGTCGAGGGCCGCCTCAGCTTCCTCTTTGGCTCTCCTTTCTTCCTCA
>NC_070591.1:3941681-4011681 GCF_027409825.1 Scomber japonicus | reverse complement strand
GAAATGAGGAAGGAACGAAGGGAGGAAAGACGGGAGGAAGGAAGGAAGGGGGAAATGAGGAAGGAACAAAGGAAGGGAGGAAATGAGGAAGGAACGAAGGAAGGGAGGAAATGAGGAAGGAACGAAGGAAGGGAGGAAATGAGGAAGGAATGAAGGAAGGGAGGAAAGAAGGAAGGAACGAAGGGAGGAAAAGAGGGAGGAAGTAATGAAGGAAGGAAGGAAGTAAGGAGAGGAAAGAAAGAATGAGGAAGGAAGGAAGGAGGAAAAGACAAAGGAAGTAAGGAGAGGAAAGAAAGAATGAGGAAGGAAGGAAGGAGGAAAAGACGAAGGAAGTAAGGAGAGGAAAGAAAGAATGAGGAAGGAAGGAAGGAGGAAAAGACGAAGGAAGTAAGGAGAGAAGGAAGGAAGTGAGGAACAGTCAAAAGAGATGGGGTCAATTTGACCCGGGAGCACAACAGGAGGGTTAAGTATTGCAAGTACAGTATATATATAGTATATATAGTAGTATGTAAGTATAGTTTACAAGTGCAAGTATTTAATTGAATTGACTTTATTGTCATTGCATTGAGGTCAATACAATGAAATTTGAAACAGCTCCATCCTCGGTCATCACTCACACACACACACACACACACACACATCTCTTTTATATTACGTTTAAAAAAACCTCAATAATAAGAGGCGGAAATATAAAAAAGTACATAATAGAAGATAAAAGCAGGGAGTGGACGGAGAGTGTGAGAATGTCATTTTTAACTAATTGGAGGCAGTTATTCATTAAACAGGTTCACCTCAAGAGAAATATTCATTATCTAGTAATATTCAATGACCTCATAATGTGACCTTAGCCCTAAGCCCCGCCCCCCTCCGTACCTGTACATCCTCCAGGCTGCTCTCCCAGCCAATCAGGGAGCTCCTCCTCCTGCTACTTCCTGTACCAGCCTTCCTCTCGTTGTTGATGAACGAGACTTCGCTGGCCGACCGCTGATGCATGATGGGAAGAATCCTGCTGGACAAAACCACAACCTGGAAGCAGATGAGATAAGGAATAATCATCATGAACCAGCTTTTGGTATTAATGGATTTTTTAGATGATAAATAATAAGATTTTGTAAGATGAGCAATTTAAAAATATCTTTAAAAAATAGTTTTAAAAGCAGCATCAGGTTTGTTAAAATGTACTTTTAGTATTTTTGTTGGTTTTATATCATTTGAAATGACATTTGCACCTTTTTTTTTTTACCAAAAGTAAGACTGAATGCTCCTGAAAATGTCAAATGGTGTAACCACAAAAGAATGATAAATATTAGATAGTAGTAGAAGTAAGTAGGAGAAGGAAGAAAGAAAGAAAGAAAGAAAAAAAGAAAGAAAGAAAGAAAAAGGAGGAAGAAGAGAAAGAGAGAAAGATACAGGTGGAAAAGGAGAAAGAAAGAAAGAAAGAAAGAAAGAAAGAAAGAAAGAAAGAAAGAAAGAAAGAGGAGGAAGAAGAGAAATAGAGGAAGGAGGGGAGGAAGGAAAGAAGGAAGGGAAAAAGGGAGGAAAGGAAGGGGGAGGGAAGGAAGGAAGGAAGGAAGGAAGCAAGGAAGGAAGGAAGGAAGGAAGGGAGGGAGGAAGGAAGGATGGAAGGGAGGACGGGAGGAAGGAAAGAAGAGAGGGAGGAAGGAATGAAGGAAGGAAAGAAGGAAGGAAAGAAGGAAGGAAGGAATGAAGGAAGGAAAGAAGGAAGGGAGGGAGGGAGGAAGGAAGGAAGGAAAGAAGGAAGGGAGGGAGGGAGGAAGGAAGGAAGGAAGGAAGGAAGGAAGAAAGGAAGAAAGAAAGACAGACAGAAAAAGGAGGAAGAAGAGAAAGAGAAGGAAGGAAGGAAGGAAGAAAGAAAGACAGAAAAAGGAGGAAGAGAAAGAAGGAATTAAGAAAGGATGGAAGGAAAGAAAGAAAAAGGAGGAAGAAGATAAAGAAAGAAAGAAAGAAAGAAAGAAAGAAAGAAGCCAGGTTCCTGATCTCCATGATTCCTCAGATTACATGTAATATTTTGTACCTTCTGAGCGACGGCAGAGAATTTGAGTACGTTGAGCGTCTCGTCGTACATGGAGGCGCACTGGTTGACGTTGACGATCATGCAGGCTTTACCTCGACCGCAGAAGAAGCCCTGCAGGTAATGAGTCAGCTTACTTTCCCTGAACGGGACATGCTGGATCAACCTGACGGAGGAGAGGAAACGTTAAAAAAGTTAATTCTCTTAGATTTCAGAAACACTTTCATATTATTCTCTTATCTTATCTACTATCTGATGTGTTAGTGCTGGGTGGTATGACTAAAAATGTATATCACAGTATTTTTCAAAATAAAAGCGGTTTCACGGTATGTCACCAAAATTTCACAAATGAACATCATACTGCATTGAAGAAGGCTTTAACCCTCGTGTCGTCCTCCCGGGTCAAATTGACCCCGTCTGTTTTGACTGTTCCTTTTTTCCTTCCTTCCTTCCTTCCTCCCTTCTTTCCTTTCCTCAATTCCTTCCTCCCTCCGTCCTTTCCTTCCTTTCTTACTCCCTTCCTTTCCTTCCTTCTTTCTTCCCGTTCTCCCTTCCTCTTGTCCTTTCTCCCTCCCTCTCTCCTTCCGTCTTTCCTTCTTCCCTCCCTCCCTCCTACCTCCCTTCCTTCCTCCTTTCCTTCCTTCCTTTCTTCCTCCCTCCTTTCCTTCCTATCCTTTCTTCCTCCCTCCTTTCCTTCCTTCCTTCTTTCCTCCCTTCCTTTCTCCCTCCCTCCCTCCATCCTTCCTTCTTTCCTTCTTCCCTCCCTCCCTCCCTCCTACCTTCCTTCCTTCCTATCCTTCCTCCTTTCCTTCCTATCCTTCCTTCCTTTCTCCTTCCTTTTCTTCCTTCCTTCCTTCCTCCCTCCCTCCTTTCCTTTCTTCCTTCTCTCCTTTCCTTGACTCGAGAACAACAGAAGGCTTTAAACTAGCGATTGAGACCATAAACACATTTTGAAAACGTTTACTGAGGTTAGAAATCAAGTGAGAAGTTGGTGAATTCTCCATTGACTTGTATAGAGACGGTCGCCCCCTGGTGGCCTTTTGATAGAATGCAGTTCTAAGTTACTTCCGCGTTGGCCTCATTTCAGAGGACCAGAACTCCCCACCTGGATGAAATACACCAGTATGGCGCTACATTAAAAGTTGTGATCTCACTTGGCCTGCTGGTTGTGTCTCAGAGCGTTGATGCATTTCCCGAGGATGAGCAGCGAGGTGTTGATGTTTCCCGCTTCCTTTAGACGCTCGCCTTTATTCTGCGTCTTGGCACATCGCTCCGAGCCAGCGAGGTCACAAAGACAAAGCCTGGATGGAGACAAACACACACACACACACACACACACACACACACACACACACACACACACATTTATAAACCCCTCACCCCTAAAAAATACAGTTTCAAGCATTTAAATCAAAGTGTCACCCACTCGCTGACGGTGTGGACTCTCGGACTTCCCACATCTTCAATCCTCAAGATGCGAATGGAGAAAATACTGTGACTGCAAACAAAGAGAGAGGGAAAAAAACATTATAATAACTTCACATCCTCTAGTCAAGGAAGGCAAGGAGGGAGGGAGGGAGGGAGGAAGGAAGGAAGGAAGGACAGAAGGGACAATGGAAGGGAGGAACTAAGGAAAGGAGGGAGGAATGAAAGGAAAGTGGGAGGGAAGGAAAGAGGGAGGGAGGGAGGGAGGGAGGGAGGGAGGGAAGGAAGGAAGGAAAGAGGGAAGGAAGGAGTGAGGGAGGGAGGGAAAGAAGGAAAGAGGGAAGGAAAGAAGGAGGAAGGGAAGGAAAGAAGGAGGGGAGGAAAGAGGTTGGGAGGAAGGAATCAAGGAAAGAAGGAGGCAATGAAAGAAGGAAGGGAAGAAGGAAGGGAAAAAGGAGGGAAGGAAGGAAAGAAGGAGGGAGGAAGGAAGGAAGGGAAGAAGGAGGGAGGAGGAAGGAAGGAAGGAAAGAGGAAAGAAGGAGGGAAGGAAAGTGGGAGAGAGGGAGGAAGGAAGGAAGAAGGAGGGAAGGAAGGAAAGAAGAAGACGGGAAGGAAGGAAAGAAGGAGAGAGGGAGGAAGGAAGCAAGGAGAGAGGGAGGAAGGAAGCAAGGAAAGAGGGAGGAAGGAAGCAAGGAAAGAGGGAGGAAGGAAGCAAGGAAAGAGGGAGGAAGGAAAAAATGTCACACAGCATATTTAAGCAAGTGCAAGAAAATTAAAGTAGCAGGAAGAGAAAGACTACGATGAGTTAAATAATTTAAATTAAATATAAAGTGAGTTAAACGGATTATCTCTACTCTAACGCTACTTTATGTTTAAAAGGACGATGATGATGATGATGATGATGATGATCTACTTATTAAAAGTTAAAAGTTGCTGTTTCGTGTCCTCACCTCCTGCTGGAGACCTGGTTGAGTTTAGTGGAGGAAAAGCTCTGGTTGTTCTTTCCCAGCTTCATCACTTTGTACGCTTCGTCTGCGCTGTTCACCTGAACCCAACGCAGATCTACACACACACACACACACACACACACACACACACACAGACACACACACACACACACACACAATAACAGGATATTTAAGTATAAATCATTAGAAAAGTTAAAGTTAAAAAAAGTTAGATTGACCCCGTCTGACTCTTCCTTCCTTCCTTCCTTCTTTCTTTCCTATGTCCTTCTGTCCTTCCTTCCTTCCCTTTCCTCCCTTCCTTCCTTCCCTCTTTCTTCCTCCATTCCTTCCTCCCTGCTACCGTCCTTACATCCTTCTTTCCTCTGTCCTACCCTCCTTTCCTCCCTTCTTCCTACCTTTCATCCTTCTTTCCTACCTTCCTTCCTTCCCTCTTTTTTCCTCCCTTCCTTCCTCCCTGCTACCATCCTTACATCCTTCTTTCCTCTGTTCTACCCTCCTTTCCTCCCTTTCATCCTTCATCCTTCCTTCCTATGTCCTTCTTTCATTCCTCCTTTCCTTCCTTCCTTTCCTTTCCTCCCTTCCTTCCTTCCCTCTTTTTTCCTCCCTGCTACCGTCCTTACATCCTTCTTTCCTCTGTTCTACCCTCCTTTCCTTCCTCCCTCCTTTCCTTCCTCCCTTCCTTCCTTCCATCCATCCTTCCTTCCTTCTTTCCTCCCTTTCATCCTTCTTTCCATCTTTCCTTCCTTCCTTCCTTCCTTGACTCGAGGACAACAGGAGGGTAAAAGTCATCTGCTCATTTTTTTGCAAATAAATAGCTCTTCAGAAAATGTAGAGTAGGGGGGTCAAACATGCGGCCCGTGGGCCAGAACCGGCCTGCCGAGGGGTCCAAACCGGCCCACTTTCCTTCCTGTCTTTTTTTCCTCCCTTCTGTCCTTCCTCCCTTTCTTTCTTTTTTCTTTCTTTCCTTCAATCTTTCCTTCCTCCCTTTTCCTTGCTGTGTGTGTGTGTACAGTATTAACAAACCTTTGACGTAGGTGTTGCCCTTGACGTCCTGCGACAGGCGCAGTGCGGTCCGCCTCGGGGCTTTGCTGGGCATCGCCTCCAGGAGGTCGTGAATGTTCTCGTTGTAGATTTCACAGAATGAAACCCAGACGGAGAACTTAGCGTTTGATTCCACGTCCAGGTTGATTCTGTCTTCTGTCGAGCCGAGCACGGAGGAGCCTGCAGCAGAAGACACAAATGGTTTAAACTTCCTGTCGTCGTCCTCCCGGGTCAAATTGACCCCGTCTCTCTTTTGACTGTTCCTTCTTTCCTTCCTTCCTTCCTCTTTCTTTAATTTTTCCTTCCTTCTTTCTTTGCTCCCTCCTCTTTCCATACTCATTTTCTTCCTTCCTTCCTTCTTCCTTTCCTTTCTCCCTCCTTACCTTCCTTCTCTACTTCCTTCCTTCCTCCCTCCTTACTCCTTTCCTTCCTTCCTTTCTCCCTTCTTCCTCCTTTCCTTCCTTCCTTTCTCCCTTGTTCCTTTCGTCCCTCCTCCTTCCTCCCTCCCTTCCTCCTTCCTTTCCTTCCTTCCTCCCTCCTTACTCCTGTCTTTCCTTCTCTCCTTACTTCCTTTCCTCCCTCCCTCCTCCTCCTCTTCCTTCCTCCCTCCCTTCCTCCCTCCCTCCTTCCTTTCCTTCCTTCATCCCTCCTTACTCCTGTCTTTCCTTCTCTCCTTACTTCCTTTCCTCCCTCCCTCCTCCTCCTCTCCTTCCTTCCTCCCTCCCTCCCTCCCTTCCTTCCTCCCTCCCTCCTTTCCTTCCTTCCTCCCTCCTTACTTTCCTTGTCTCCTTACTTCCTTCCTCCCTCCCTTCCGCCTTCCCTCCTCTTCCTTCCTCCCTCCCTTCCTCCCTCCCTCCTTCCTTTCCTTCCTTCATCCCTCCTTACTCCTGTCTTTCCTTCTCTCCTTACTTCCTTTCCTCCCTCCCTCCTCCTCCTCTCCTTCCTTCCTCCCTCCCTTCCTTCCTCCCTCCCTCCCTTCCTCCTTCCTTTCCTTCCTTCCTCCCTCCTTACTCCTTTCTTTCCTTCTCTCCTTACTTCCTTCCTCCATCCCTCCTTCCTTCCTCCCTCCCTCCCTCCCTCCTTCCTTCCTTCCTTTCCTCCCTCCTCACTCCTTTCCTTCCTTCCTTCTTCCTCCCTTCCTCCCTCCCTTCCTTCCTCCCTTCCCAACATGCAAACAAGAGGCAAGAATTCCTACAATGAAATTCAGGATTTTCATTCGCTGTCATTCAGGATTTAATAAAATGTGCTCTGTCTGGTTCTTCTCAGCTTCAGTGCAACGAAACAACAGAAAGAGTAAAAGATAATTAAATAGAAGACGAATCTAAATCTTGCCTTCAAGAAGAGTCTTATTGGTGGAGTTCAGCAGGCTGGCGTTCATCCTCTCGCTCTGTGATGAAAAGAAAAGATTAAAGAGAAGTTAAAAATACATTTAAAAGGTGCACATAGAGTCTCTTATTGTAGTTTATTCATTGGTATTTATATAACACAGCTGCTGCTCTGATGTTATTAAAGAAGTCTTAATAATAAGATGTGTTAAGTTAAGAAACAGTTAAGTAAAGTTAATTAAAGATTAAGTTAAGTTAAGATGAAGTTAAGATAAGATACATTTAAGTTAAGACAAGTTAACATAAGTTATGATAAATTTAATTTAAGATAAATCAAGATAACTTTATCTTATCTTAACTTACCTTAAGTTAAGATAAGTTAAGGTAAAGTTAAGATAAGTGACGATAAGTTAAGATAAAGTTAAATTAAGATAAGATAAGTTAAGATAAAGTTAAGTTAAGATAAGTTAAGTTAAGATGAAGTTAAATTAAGATAAGTTAAGATAAAGTTAAGTTAAGATAAAGTTAAGTTAAGATAAAGTTAAGTTAAGATAAAGTTAAGTTAAGATAGTTACATTTAGATAAAGTTAAATTTACATAAATTAAATCAGGTTGAGTCAAATTAAATTAAGATAAATTAAATCAAGTTATGTCGAGCTAAGTTAAGTTAAGATAAATTAATCCTTCATTAGTCCTATAATGGGGAACATTTAAAGTGTTACAGCACCATGATGAGAAAGTAAAAACAAGCAACAGGAAATAAAACTAGAAACTAGTAACAGTGATGAGAGGAATATTGGTGTAATGATAAGATATTTGATTTTAGAAGTTTTAAAGTGGAAAAAAAATAGTGCATTTGAATTAAAAGAAATATAACATCTAAAATCCTGATATAGCATTTAACAATAATAATAAAACTGTGAAATGTGATTTTTCAGGCTGATTCGTTTGAACTCTGACGAACCGGTAAATCTTTAAGTTGTCTGAAGAGGTTTCTCTTGAACGCCGCCTCCTCGGCCCGCTGCTCCGTGCTGAGCCTCGTGACTTCTCGGCAGCGGTGAGGTTTGACGTTCGAATCGGTGAAAACGTTTCCATCGATGCTGCTGAAGATCACGTCGAGAGAACGGGGCAAGATGCCGGCATCAGCATCTGGACCTGGAGGAGACAGACGGGAGGGTAAATGATGGGATTGTTGTGCTGTTATCATCATAGCAGACCCTCACAATACATTTGGGTCTGCCAGGTCTGACCGGCATCCTCCCCTACCATCGGAGCCATCAGTTGACAGCTCCGCCCCTCTCTTCACCTGAGTGTCCAAGACATGCGGCCGCAAGTCCGACGACCCGACTACAAAGTCAATCATCAAACTGCGGCCTAGGGTGTCCTGGTGCCAAGTGCACATATGGACACCCTTATGCTTGAACATGGTGTTCGTTATGGACAATCTGTGATGAGCACAGAAGTCCAATAACAAAACACCGCTCGGGTTCAGGTCGGGGGGTGGAGGGTGGTGGGGGGGGTCTCACTGTCGCTGCCGACGTGAGCGTTGAAGTCCCCCAGCAGAACGAGGGAATCCCCAGAGGGAGTGTTTTCCAGCACCCCCTCCATGGGGTCCAGAAAGGGTGGATACTCTGAACTGTTGTTTGGACCATAGGCGCAAACAACAGTCAGGATCCGTCCCCCCACCCGAAGGCGGAGGGAGGCTACCCTTTCATCCACTGGGGTAAACTCCAACACCCTCCTACGGGTGGTGGGTCCACTGGAAGGGGGTTCCATGTTTCCTCTTCGGGCTATGTCAGGCTGGGCCCCATGGGTGCAGGCCCGGCCACTAGGCGCTCCCCCCCCCGCCTGGCTCCAGGGGGGGCCCTGGTGACCCACGTACGGGCAAGGGAAATAAAGACCCATATATTTTACTCATCATAAGGGTCTTGTGAGCTACGCTTTGTCTGGTCATTCGCCCCGAAAGAAAGAAAGAAAGGAAAAAAGCAGAAGAGAAAGAGGAAAGAAAGGAAAGAATAAAGAAAGAAAAGGGAGGAAAAAGAGAAACAAACTAGAAGTAGGAGCAGAGAGGAAGAAGATGATGATTCCCCAGATTAAATGTAATATTTACCTTTGTCTGAATTTAATAAACAGTCAAATATTCAGACCGACTTGTTTAGACTTCCACAAGCTTCTTTCTTTTTAGTAATTTTTAGTCGTACTTTAGGATGTGATTATTTTTAAATACGAGGATGTATCGCTCTGAGTTTTGCTTTCAAACCGTCTGCGTATCTTTTGTGATGCACATGAGCGAATAAAAGCCGATTAGAAACCCGGTTATGTGTCTACACGGCGGAGTAATCAGCACTCTCCAGGAGAAACCTACCGAGGGAAACCTGGTCTCTCTAATCCCCCCCGAACCCTGATTAAAGAAAACATTGTGTTTCTCATTTAAATGACGACTAACGAACCTGCTTTAAGATGATAGAGAGACTTTTTTAACACCTGCAAAAACATCTTATCTTACGGAGGCTATTATGAGATGAAAATGTGTTCAATGCTCTGCTAGTAGAGAGCAAACAGGGGAGAAACTCTAAAATTGATTTCTTCCTGAGAGAAAGGAAGGAAGGAAGGAAGGAAAGAAGGAAGGAAGGAAGGAAGGAAGGAAGGAAGGAAGGGAGAAAGGTTGGAAGGAAGGAAGGAAGGAAGGAAGGAAGGAAGGAAGGAAGGAAGGAAAGAAAGGTAGGTAGGAACAATGGTAGGAAGGAAGGATGGAAAGAAGGAAGGAAGGAAGGAAGGAAGGAAGGAAGGAAGGAAGGAAGGAGGGAGGGAGGGAGGGAGGGAGGGAGAAAGGAAAAGAGAAAGGTAGGTAGGAAGGACAGAGGAAAGATTGAAGGGAGGAAGGTAGGAAGGAAGGGAGGAAGGTAGGAAGGAAGGAAGGAAGGAAGGGAGGGAGGGAGGAAGAAAGGAAGGCAGGAAGGAAGGAAGGTAAGTAGGTAGGTAGGTAGGGAAGAAGGAAGGAATGAAGGAAGAAAAAGGGGTAGGAAGGAAGGAAGGACAGAAGGTAGGTAGGTCAGAAGGAAGAAAGGGAAAAAGGAAGAAAGGGAGGAAGGAAGGAACGAAGAAAAGAAAAATGGAAGGAAGGAAGGAAGGAAGGAACAAAGGAAGGAAAGAAGGAAGGAAGGAAAGATGAAAGGAACAAAGAAAGGTAGGAACGAACGAACGAACGAAGGATGACTGTAGGAAAGTAGGAAGGAAGGAAGGAAAGAATGAAGGAACGAACAAAAGAAAGACGGGAGGAAGAACAGATGGCAGGAAGGAAGAAAGGAAGGAAGGAAGGAACAAACTGTATCAGATGACATCATTAATGAATGAATTAGGAAACAAACCGAGGAACGTGAAGGTCTTCCCGGCGTTGGTGATGCCGTAGGTGAACACCAGAGAGTTTCCTCCTTCCAGAACATCTTTCACCAAATCCTTCACGGTGCCGTCAAACAGCTGTTTCTGAGACGTATCGGGACCGTACACCTGTTCAAATAAAAGAGAGAAGAAGAGTAGAAACTATTACTAATTAAAACATTACAACTTTTTATAATCTGGATTTATTAAACTTTTCTAACCAGTGAATGTTTTTGACAATATATTAAAAACCTATGCAATTAATACTTAATCAAACTACAGTAAGGGTTAGTAACTTAGAGAGGAAGGAAGGAAGGAAGGAAGGAAGGAAGGAAGGAAGGATAGAAGGAAGGAAGGAAGGACAGGTGGAAGGGAGGAAGGAAGGTAGGTAGGTAGTTAGGTAAGAAGGATAGAAGGATAGAAGGATAGAAGGAAGGTAGGTAGGTAGGAAGGTAGGAAGGAAGGAAGGAACAAAGGCAGGAAGGAAGGAAAGAAGGAAGAAAGGACAGTAGGAAGGGAGGAAGGAAGAAAGGACAGTAGGAAGGAAGGAAGGAAGGAAGGAAGGACAGTAGGAAGGGAGAAAGGAAGAAAGGACAGTAGGAAGGAAAGAAGGAGGGTGTAAAGGAAGGAAGGAAAGAAGGGAGGAAGGACAGATGGCAGGAAGGAAAAAAGGAGGGTGTGAAGGAAGGAAGGAAAGAAGGGAGGAAGGACAGATGGCAGGAAGGAAAGAAGGATGGTGTGAAGGAAGGACGGAAGGACAGAAAGAAAGAAGGAAGGAAGGAAGGAAGGAAGGAAAGAAGGTAGGAAGGAATGAATGAATGAAGGAAGGAAGGAAGGACAGAAAGAAAGAGAGGAAGGAAGGAAGGAAGTACAGGTGGAAGGAAGGAAGAACAGAAGGAAGAAAGGGAGGAAGGATAGAAGGAAAGAAGGACAGAAAGAGAGGAAGGAAGGAAGGACAGAAGGAAGGAAGGAAAGAAGGACAGGTGGAAGGAAGGAAGAACAAAAGGAAGAAAGGGAGGAAGGAAGGAAGGAAGAAAGAAAGAAAGAAAGAAACGGAGGAAGGACAGAAAGAAGGAAGGAGCGGAGGAAGAAAAAGAAGGGAGGAAGGAAAGAAGGAAAGTGTGAGTGAAGGAAGGAAGGAAGGAAGGACAGAAAGAGAGGGAGGGAGGAAGGAAGGAAGGAAAGACGGTAGGAAGGAAAATGTGAGTGAAGGAAGGAAGGAAGAAAAGAAAA
Organism: Scomber japonicus; assembly: GCF_027409825.1. Lineage (NCBI taxonomy): Eukaryota > Metazoa > Chordata > Actinopteri > Scombriformes > Scombridae > Scomber > Scomber japonicus. The sequence goes on along the minus strand of NC_070591.1, from coordinate 4,000,279 downwards.
GAAAGAAGGAAGTAAGGAAGGCTGCCTTTGTGACAGTTAGTTTTATCGGACAGGAAACACCAACCTGAGAGAACTGGAAGCGCTGCCCCGTCTGTGGAAGCGGTTTATCGGTGCTGAGCCGGGCGGAGAGAGACGAACCGGGCGGCTTCAGCAGAACCGTGTCCGGGGATTCGATGGTGACGCAGTCCTGTTAAAAAGAAAAGGAAAGAAAGAAAAGAGGGAGACGGTCAGGAGATAAAGTGTAGCAGCTACTTCCTGTTTGTATAGTCAAGTTTAATCAAGAGAATTCAACAATCTGTGACTTTTCATAAAAGAAACTTTTTACTACTTATACTCACACACAGAAACATTAAACACTATATATGATCTCATGTGGGCCGGATCAATAAAAAGATGGAGGGAAGGAAGGAAGGCAGGAAGGAAGGAAGGAAGGGAGGAAGGAAGGAAGGACAGACAGAGAAAGAAAGGTAGGAAGAACAGACAGAAGTAAGAAAGTAAGAGGAAAGGGAGGAAGGAGAGATGGAAGGAAGGAAAGAGGAAGGAGAGATGGCAGGACAGAAGGAAGGAAGGAAGGAAGGAAGGGAGGGAAGAAGGAAGGAAGGAAGGAAGGAAGGAAGGAAGGAAGGAAGGAAGGAAGGAAGGAGAGATGGAAGGAAGGAAAGAGGAAGGAGAGATGGCAGGACAGAAGGAAGGAAGGAAGGAAGGAAGGGAGGGAAGAAGGAAGGAAGGAAGGGAGGGAAGAAGCAAGGAAGGAAGGAAGGAAGGAAGGAAGGAATGAAGGAAGGAAGGAAGGAAGGGAGGAAAGAAGGACAGATGGAAGGAAGGAAGGAAGGAAGGAAGGAGAGATGGAAGGAAGGAGAGATTGAAGGAAGGAAGGAAGGAAGGAAGGAAGGACAGAAGGAAGAAAGGGAGGAAGGCGAGATGGAAGGCAAGAAAGAAAGAAGAAGGAAGAAAGGGAGGAAGGAGAGATTGAAGGAAGGAAGAAGGAAGAAAGGGAGGAAGGAGAGATGGAAGGAAGGAAAGAAGGAAGAAGGAAGAAAGGGAGGAAGGAAAGAAGAAAGAAAGGAAGGAAGAAAAGGAGGAAGAAAGGAAGGAAGAAAAGGAGGAAGGAAGGAAGGAAGGAAGGAAGGAAGGAAGGGAGGGAGGAAGGGAGGAAGGAACGAACAAAGAAAGGAAAAACGGAAGGAAAGAAGGAAGAAAGAAAGGGAGGAAAGACAGATGTATGGACAGAAAAGAACACAGGAAGGAAAGTGGGCCGGATTGAACCCCTCGCCGGGCCGGTCATGGCCCGTGGGCCTCATGTTTCACCCCCCTGCTCTAATCAGCTGTCTGCAGATGAAGTGGAATCACAGTTAATACTCGTGTGTGTGTGTGTGTGTGTGTGTGTGTGTGTTTAGTTTTAATACCTGAGACTCTCCGCTGTCGCTCTCTGCTGAGGTGAAAGGTCGGATACGCAGATAAACCTGCAGGTGTTCTCTCTCCTCCATGATGGACTGCTGCACAACACACAGCAGCAGGGTTACACACACACACACACACACACACACACACACACACACACACACACACACACACACACACACACTTACTGTGAGCTCAAGATCAGAAATCATTCAGGTTAACAGATAATCATACTGACATCATACCAGCAACATTTCACCTTTCACTGTAAGAAAGAAGGAAGAAAGGAAAGAAAGTAGGAATGAAGGAAGGAAGGACGAAAGGAAGGAAGGAAGGAAGGAAGAAAGAAGTTAGTAAGGAAGGAAAGTAGGTAGGTAGGTAGATAGGTAGGTAGGTAGATAGGTAGGTAGGTAGGAAGGAAAGAAGGAAGGACAGACGGAAGGAAGGAAGGACAGAAGGAAGAAGGGGAGGAAGGACAGAAGGAAGAAGGGGAGGAAGGACAGATGGAAGGAAGAACAGACAGACAGACGGAAGGAAGGAAAGAAGGTAGGAAGGCAGGTATGAAAGAGGGATGAAAGGAAAGAAGGAAGAAAGGAAAGAAGGAAGGAAGAAAGAAGTTAGTAAGGAAGGAAGGAAGGAAAGAAGGAAGGAAGGAAGGAAGGGAGGAAGGACAGTTGGAAGGAAGGAAGGAAGGAAGGAAGGAAGGAAGGAAGGAAGAAAAGAAAAAAGGAAGGAAGGAAGGAAGAAAGGAAGGAAAAAAGAGAGGAAGAAAGAACAGAAGGAAAGAAGGGAGGAAGGAGAGATGGAAGGAAGAAAAGAACTAGGAAAGGAAAAAAGAAAGGGAGGAAGGACAGATTGATGGAAGGAAGGAACAAAGAAAGGAAAAAAGGAAGGTAGGGAGGAAGGACAGAAGAAAATATGATGACTCAGTCTCCTGCTAACTTACAGCTTATTATTTTAAATGATGCTACAGACAAACTACTTAAACTCTATCGGTCTGTAAACACTAATAAAACTGAGATGACTTAAATGATAAATGATTAAATGAATCTTTCTTCCTGTGTGATAGTCAGTCATTCTACTGTCAGTACCTGTGGGTCTGGTAGGACGCTGCAGTCAGATGAGAGATCTCTCTTCAAATCATCGGCTTCGACTTGTTCCTGTCTGTCAGCCGAGCTGTTCGAGCATGTTTCCATCATCCTGCAACAAACCAGAAAACTTTTAAGTGCTTCAAAATGATCAACTTTGTCCGAGAAAGGCCTTCAAATCTCCAACATGTGATGAGTTCAAATTCATAGTGAAGTTTATAAAGCCTGATAAATAAACACAGAGTCATTATAAAGTAGATGATCATCTTCTATAGATCTTCATCAGTGTGAGTTCTTCATATCAAGTGATATCTGACACATTTACAGTCTGTTTAGCATCAGATTCCCTCTTAGTGTTTCCTTTCCTTTCTTTCCTTCCTTCCTTCCTTCCTTCCTTCCCTTCCCTCCCTCCCTGACACATTTACAGTGTGTTTAGCATCATATCTCTTCTTAGTGTTTCCTTTCCTTCCTTCCTTCCTTCCTTCCTTCATTCCTTCCTTCCCTCCCTCCCTGACACATTTACAGTGTGTCAGCATCATATCTCCTCTTAGTGTTTCCTGTTTCTCTGTGGTGGAAGTATAGGAACAAAAAGACTTTGATACTAAAAACACTGGAACGTTATAACATAGAAGATGGAGACTCCTCTCCTCCTTTCTATCTTCCTTTCCTTCTTTTGTTCCTAATCTTCCTCCTCCTCTTTCTTTCCTTATATTCCTCCTTTCTTTCTCTTTCTTTCCTAATCATACTCCTTTTTCACTTCCCTCATCTTCCTCCTCCCTCTTTCTTCCTTCATCTTCCTCCTCCTCTCTTTCCTCATATTCATCCTCCTCTTCTTCTTTCTTTCCTCATCTTCCTCCTCATATTCATCCTCCTCTTCTTCTTCTTTCTTTCCTCATCTTCCTCCTCCTCTCTTTCTGTCTTTATTTCCTTCCTCATCTTTCTCCCTTTCTTTCCTCGGAGGGACTTTGGCACTAAAAACACTATAACATTGAAACATAGAAGATGAAGATTTGAATCCTCTCCCCCTTTCTCTTTCTTTCTTAATCTTCCTATTTTTTCCTTATTTCTTCTCTCATCTTCTTCCTCCTCATCCTCTTCATTTCTTTCCTCATCTTGCTCCCTTTTCTTTCTTTCTTTCTTTCCTCAGAGGGACTTTGGTACTATAAAAAAAATGTAACGTTGAAACATAGAAGATGAAGATGAAGATTAATTTGGACGCTGAAGCTTCATATTAGCTTCAGATTAACTTTTAAATCCATGTTTACACAGATGGAGGACTGTGGATTTAATCCTCCATCACTTCCATTGTAAGAGCATTATGAAGGGATCTAATGGTCAGTGTGAACAGGAGGAATCATTACAGCAAAGAAAAACTGCTTTAATCTTCATTTAATCTCCTGACTATTGGTTTAAATTTGACTTAACCTTAACTTGTAAGTGACATTGCTCATTTTACTAACGTTAAAAACAGTTTTAACCACTAGCTTGTGTATATATGTATATATTAAATAGTTTAAAGTTACGTTAAATACACAAAAAAGATGAACGTTTTATGATTAATAATGTCATTTACTTTCTTACTTTAGCCTCGTTAGCTTAGCATGACAGTTGCACCTGACAAAGCAGTACGGTTTAACTTGTACAGTTTACTTTCCTGGAAAATAACCTCAATAATAAAGAGACTCTTAAAAGTTAAAGTAGTGAATATTAAAGCTTACCTGTTATATTTGTGACATTAGGTGCGGGATCAGATAATCAGCTGCTAGCTAAACACAACAACACAGCCGCCGTCTAGGTTTGAAATACGCCAATCGGAGTCAAGTGTCTACTGCGCATGCGTACTTCTTCCTTCCTTTCCATGATGCATTCATAGGTTTCTTTTTTATGTTCGGAAATTAGGATATTCGCTATAGTTTTTAAAGACGATGGTGCGTTTACGGGCACTGATTTATGTTAGCGTGAAGGTGGGACAGAAAAGAAAAGAGCGACGCAAGAAATAAATAAAGAGGAAGAAAGACACAAAAAATGTAACTACATGGTGTCAAAAACATTATAAAGTTAAACCAACGAGTTAAAACAAGACGTAAATATTTGTATTCATTTTTTGTATTTGTGGATGGATTTTTATTTTTTTATTTTTAACAGCCATTCAAAAGTTTGGACCCACCTTCTTATTAAAGTAAATGGAAAGATGTGTCCAAATAGTTAGTTAGTTAGTTAGTTAGTTAGTTAGTTAGTTAGTTAGTTAGTTAGTTAGTTAGTTAGTTAGTTAGTTAGTTAGTCAGTCAGTTAGTCAGTTAGTTAGTTAGTTAGACATTTCTTTTTATTATTATTATTATATACAAAATGTTACCATTATATTATACTGTATGCAAACTAAAGCCATAAACTGATACTGAATGTAGAGTGTATTTCCCTGTAAGATGCAGTGGTTTTCCAAGTAATTCAGGTGTTTTCTCTTCATGTATGCATGTTATTCTTTTAGGTGTGATGTTGGGAGTGTCTGTGAGAAGCGATGCATTGCATGAATGGGTGTGGTAACTCCTTAGCAGTATCTATAATGATGCATTACATTTAAAATGTACTTTAACAGTACACAACGGTTAGGGTAAAATGTTATTTTTAATTAAAAGGTTCAAGGTAAAGTTCATTTGTTATTCCAAGCATAATATCATATAATAATAAAGTTGAAATTATATATATTTATTGTTTTATCTCAAATTAATTACAGGTAAACTTAATTTTCCTCACATTAAAGTGCATTCAGCAACAACTGAGATAATAAAAACAAGAGCCACACACTACCCCCAAAAAAAGCATCCAACAGATAAAAAGACACACACACACACACACACACACACACACACACACACACACACACACACACACACACACACACCACACACACACACTTAATAACACATCCAACCTGAAACTCACAGCTTTCACCAGAGGGCACCAGTTTATCTTTTAAGGTGGAGGAGGTATTTGGTTTATCCAGTTTTTCCTCTGAATTGCTGCTGTCCTTATTTACATACACAGTCCATACATAATCCCCTCAGACAGTTAGACACCAGTTAGTAGCGGGGAAGTCCAACAAACAACAACCAGTTCATAATAATGGCTGTGAATATCCCAGGAGTGATAGCCATGGTGTTTTTTTACCTGCTGGTTCTGGGGACCGGCATCTGGGCTTCTTTCAAGTCCAAAAGGGAGAAAAAGAAAAGTGCAGCCACTGAAATGGAGATGGCCCTGCTGGGAAACCGGGGGATCAGCTGCATGGTGGGGATCTTCACAATGACAGGTGAGGAGAGCTGAATTACAATTTAATTTAAAGAATAATTTTTTTTTTAAAAAGGAAATTCTGCATATTTGCATCCTGTAATTACTGTATATATATATAAGAGTAAAACTATGTGAGGAGGCTATGACATATAAAGGACAGTTTTGGCTTTTCAATTTCAAATTTCAAAAAATATCCCCATTGAAACCCATTATAACTACATTTTTTGACCCCCTCTCCCTTCTAAAAAATAACTCTTTAATACATTCCTGTGTTTGTGTGTGTCATTTTAAAGCCAGGAATTCCTCATTTTATTTTTTATTTTTAATCAGATAACATCATTTTACTGTATTTTACCTACGAGAGAGAATATAAAGATAAAATGCTAAAAATGGAAACCTGCAAGTCAATATAAAGTCTCCATTTGTATCTGTATATACGCACATTTAGACACACACACACACACACACACACACACACACACACACACAGACATCCATACCAACACGTCAGGTCATTTTTAAACAGGACGAGCAGGACTTAGCAGGAGTTAAATGATGTTATCTGGTGATAAACAAAGAAAAAGAACCAAACCCAGAAAACAAGAATATATGAAGAAAAGAGTCATTTCTTGGCTGGAGGGTCAAATAATGGAGTTATAATGTGTTTCAATGGGGACGTTTCTGTCCCTATAAAGATCCTAGAGAGAGTTTTTATGTTGTTTTTTAAATCTGACACTGCATAAAAAATAATAATGCATCAAAATCAATGTTATTGCTAATCAATGATATGTCCCAGACTGTGATGAAACCCCCCAAAATAATTCACTGTGCATTAAGTATATGGAGGGGGGTAAAAAAGTGTGTTTTATATAAACTAATAACTGGTATTTAAATGTAAATGTAAATGTAGTTTATTTATACAGCCCTTTACAACAGTCCTTGCGGTGTACCAAAGTGCTTTACAGCAGGTAATAAATAAAAAGAGGAAATATTAAAAAAACAATTAAAACAATAAAATAAAAGCAATAAAATACAACAAAAACGAATAAGATAAAATAAGATAAAATAAAATAAAATAAGATAAAAGTGTCATACTACTAAGTGTTAAAAGCCATCCTAAAAAAGTAGGTTTTTAGCCTGGACTTGAAGAGGATTTAAAGGGTTAAAATCCTGAAAATGAATTAATATTTAATATTTAATATCCGGACTGATGTTGTTTTAAAAAAAATATTTGTATGTAAAATAATATTAATTTATAATATATATATATTTTTTATGGCAGTCCCTTTTTTAAGTGAGGTTAAGAAACTAAACCCAACAAAGACAAGAAGTGTGATGGTTTCCCACAAAAAAATCACTTACACAAATAAGATTAAATCCTCATAATTATTCATTTATTAGTCATTTAAATTCACTTTCACTGATTCTGAATACACATGAAATACTCTAATGATTAAATATATCTGCAGCTATAAATATTCCTCAAAGTATTTCAATGAACTACGCCACACATGTGATTAGGGTTTAAAGTGTTAAACTGCTCATATATATATATATATACATAGATATATATATATATCGAATTAACTTTGTTTTTATTGAGATTTACTTACACAAATAAGATTAAATCCCCATAATTATTCATTTATTAGTCATTTAAATTCACTTTCACAAATTCAAATTCACATTCTGAATACACAGAAATACTCTAATGATTAAATATATCTGCAATGAATGGCTGAAAATAGAAGAAGCATATCAGTCACACGTGTGATTAGTGTTTAAAGTGTTTATGGTGTGTTAAACTGCTCTTATATAACTAACTTTATTTTTTATTATAGTATAAAATAACACCTGTAAAAGAAAAACCTGCAATAATCAATTATAATGTGTGATAAAATGATAATATAGTATTTGATTTGCCATTAAAGGGTTAATAAAGTCCCATTGTGTGTGTGTGTGTGTGTGTGTGCGCGTGTGTGTGTGTGCGCGTGTGTGTGTGTGCGCGTGTGTGTGTATCCTGCAGCCACGTGGGTCGGAGGAGGCTTCATTGTGGGCATAACGGAGATGATGTATACGCCCTCTATGGGTCTAACCTGGACACTGCAGATGTTACTGTCATACAGCATGTCTTTCATCATCTGTAAGAGTTTAAAATCACTTTCTTTCTTTCTTTCTTTCTTTCTTTCTTTCTTTCTTTCTTTCTATTTATTTCTTTCCTAATTTTCCTCCTTTTTCACTTCCTTCATATTCCTTCCCTCTTTTTCTTTCTTTCCTATTTCCTCCTTTCTCTTTCTTTCTTTCCTAATTTCCTCCTTTCTCTTTCTTCATCTTCCACCTCCTTTTTCTTTCTTTCTTTCTTTCCTAATTTTCCTCCTTTTTCACTTCCCTCATCTTCCTCCTCCTCTCTTTCTTTACTCATCTTCCTCCTTTCTCTTTCTTTCTTTCCTAATTTCCTCCTTTCTCTTTCTTCATCTTCCTCCTCCTTTTTCTTTCTTTCTTTCTTTCTTTCTTTCTTTCTTTCTTTCTTTCCTAATCTTCCTCCTTTTTCACTTTCCTCATCTTCCTCCTCCTCTCTTTCTTTCTTCATCGTCCTCCTTTCTCTCTTCCTTCATCTTCCTCCTTTCTCTTTCTTCATCTTTCTCCTTTTTCACTTCCCTCATCTTCCTCCTCCTCTCTTTCTTTCTTCATTTTCCTCTCTTTCCTCATCTTCCTCCTCCTCCTCTCTTTCTTTCTTCATCGTCCTCTTTTCTCTCTTCCTTCATCTTCCTCCTTTCTCTTTCTTCATCTTTCACCTTTTTCTCTTCCTTCATCTTCCTCCTCCTCTTTATTTCAAGTCAAGTCTATTATTGTCAAGCTGTAAATTAATAAATGTTAAACATGCAACTTGTAGGTGAACCTTAAAGTTGTTTTTCAGTGTTTGTCACTCACAAAAACTGATTCATTTATGTTGATGCTCTCTCTCTCTCTCTCTCTCTCTCTCTCTCTCCCTCTCTCCCTCTCTCTCTCTCTCTTCTCCCCTTAGGTGGCTTTGTGTTTGCCAAGCCGATGAGAGAAAGAAATTGCGTGACAATGTTGGATCCGTTCCATATGAAGTATGGAAAAGTACTAGCAGTTGGGCTGTGCCTCTTTGCACTTATTACTGATCTGGTCTGGATACCTACAATACTCATCGGTTTAGGTAAAGCAGATACGTACGGAGGCCAAACTGAGCCGAGAGAGGCCACGGAGAAAAACAAAACTAAATATGTGGAGTCGATTTAATAATTCATCCTTTCAATTTAGTTATTTGTGCTCCCAATTTAATAATTTGTACTCTCATCCATATCCACAACCCTGATGCTGGAGTTTTTAATAAAACTGGATGACGTTCAACAACAGGTATTTTAAAATAAATCTGTTATATTATTTTTTTTAAAAGGATCTCAGAGATAAAACAATGTTCTGCTTGAAGTATATCCAAATATCTGAGTCCAAGATCAAAATGAAATCCAAACAACCCAAATATTAAAGTGTAGGTAGTTGTGTTTTTTTTTCTCCATGGCCAATTTCTCTCTTCATATATACACTGCAAATACTAAAATCTAATTAAGATTAAATATGTTAAATCAAGGCGGCAAAATATGCTTGTTCTTTATCTGCCAAGATATCTCTTATTACCAGGCCGTCTCACTTGCTTTAATTATCTTAATAAGGTTTTATAACTTGTTATTAAGTTCTAGCTTATATTGAGAATTAGCATAACTCTCTAGGTGTTATATTAACACTGACAGCTGCTTTGTCAAAGTCAGAATCTCTTATTTCAAGCATCTTATCCTTTTAATCTCTTAACATATTAATAGTAATGAATAAACTAGATAAACACTAGTTTTAAGACATTGTGGGGTTTTTGAGGCTAGATATATAGTCACATGTTCCTGTTCTCTTGGCAGATAATTTAGCTTATTTTGAGTAATATATTCCTCATTTCATTACTTTATTTTCTTGTTTTTTTAAGCATATATACAGTCAAGCCCGAAATTATTCATACCCCAGGCAAATTTTGACTTTGAAGTTACTTTTATTCAACCAGCAAGTTGTTTTTTGACCGGAAGTGACACAGGCGTCTCCAAGAAGATAAAAAGACGATGTACAAAAGGCATCATTGTGGTAAAAAAAATATTTCAGTCAGCTTTTATTTACATTTGAACAAAAAGTGGCATGTCCAAAAGGGGTATGAATAATTTCGGGCTTGACTGTATACATACACACACATGTTCAAATATTGGTTGTTGTAGTGAATTTCATGGATGTGTCTGACAGGTGCAACCATGAGTGTGATCCTGGATATGCCTTATACTGCCTGCGTCTGGATCTCTGCTGCTGTGGTCATCATCTACACACTGCTGGGAGGTCTCTACTCTGTGGCCTACACAGATATTATACAGCTCCTCCTCATATTCATCAGCTTGGTGAGTTTGTTGTACTCTTTAAAATCAGGAATCAGCTATTCATTTCAACTATAATCTGTTTTTGTATTTCTTCATGGCTTTACATCGACGTATAGGGGTTTTAACTGATGCAGTGGCAAAGCAGGCCCGATTTTGGTTTATTTGTTTTAATTAGCAGTAGAATTGATTTAAAACACTGTATTTTCTTCGGGCTAAAAATGTCTTGTGCTGCACTTGAGCTACACTTGATATGTAGTGGAAAGTCTCAAAGTTACAGTTGATTGACAGTGACAGAAACACGTTTTTCCAGTTAGAAGTCTGCCAGAGAGGACAAGGTAGCTTCCCAACCAGCGTGTCCATGTGGGCCCCATAAAGGTTAAATTTGGGCTGCAAATATGGGTCCCAAGTGGGTTTGTCCGCAGTTTCCATGGTGGTCCCACCTGTGTTTGCCCAGATGGGTTTCAAGTGGGTTCTGACTTAAGTTTCAGGTGGTTGAGACCATTGTAGGTCCCATGTGTTTGCCCATATGGAGTCTAAAGGCTCATTTATGCTCAACGTTAAATATGAATCAGGATACAGACGGAGCCTTCTGTCTGTGCTCTGCGTTAATTTCCTCCGTATTTCTGCACGTTTCCATAACGCTTACGGATACGGACCAAATGGAGCAGTACCACCGGAAACCATGGGGGGGCAGTGTTGCTGTCACTACTCGATACGTAGCTCTAGTGAGACAGGAAGAAGAAATAACAATGGTGGAACGTTTTGAGGAAAGGTTGTGCAGGTTGGTTAGAAACTTTAAACTTATCGTTTTTTGTCTTTTATGCAAGAGAGGAACATTATCAATATCTCCTCCACAGTCGCCATGTTTGTTTTTGAGTTTGAGACTCTGCGCTGCCCCCTGGTGGATGTATTGGTTAACATCCATGCCAACGTAAAGGACGCATGGAAGTATGTGAGCAGTGACGCTAACATCGTTTGAACAGACAGATACATTTTCGTACATACGTTGAGCATAAATGGGCCTTAAGCGGTTCTGAAACAATATAGGGCTCATACAATTTGCCTTGTTTATGCCAATGCCCGCTTAGCCCATTTACATCAGTTATGAGCCTCGTACAGTCAGCCCACGTACGCTTTGTTAGAGATTTTAATTATGCAGTCCATATATCAATGAAGAGAGTAGACAGGAGTCCAGGATGTCTTGCATTGAAAAGGTTTATTTACTCGGCCAAGGAGAAATGAATGAATGATCAGTACACGTTATGTTCTGATGCTCCTTTCAATTCTGAAGTTTCTCTCCTCCAGAACTTTAAACCACACAGATAATACCACAGGGCAGATCCAACATATCTACGATATACAGAATCTAGTGTCCTGGTCTATAGACAAAACATTGCTTAGACCTCACTCAGGACCTTTGTCCGACATCCAACACTATCTGACCTCGGCTGCTATAGCAACACTATCAGAAAGCCTCCTGTTTTCCCCAAAAAGAGCAGACTCACTGCTCACCACTATCTCAAAGGGAGACAGTGTCTAAACCCAACATTTGGTGTGGGCTTGCTATGACTGCAAAGCCTAGTTTGACCCAGTGCATATTAATGATGGAAAATTCACATTTGGGACCCATGTTTTGTAAATCATCAGAAAAATAAAACTTACCTAACCTAACATCAAGTAAACACATATGCTAGGGGTTCAGTCTGTGAATAAAAGGGCAACCATCATTATATGTTACATGGTCAAAAACACAAATTTGGTGGCTTATTTTTTGTGGTTTCAGCACCATGAGATGAGAGATACTGGTTTTAATACTTCTCCTTATTTACATAAACCCTAATAAGTTTTAGAGGTTAGCTTTATAGAGTACTTCCTCAAAAACTTGACAGCTTTAGGAGTCATTTTTATTTTTATTTGTCTCTGCAGTGGGTTTGTGTTCCCTTTGTCCTGATGAGCCCTTACACACACGACATCACCCAGACACTGATGAACAACACTTTACACGCTCCCTGGATTGGTCAACCGGAGCTGAAGAGGGCCTGGATAATGGCTGATGATGTCTTATACTTGGTAAGTGATGCATTTAACTCCAGCCTTAATAAATTGTCTTAGAATTAAGATAAAGACCATGAATATTGTTTTACAAGTTGTCGGCAGATACTATTGGCCTCTCCCGTTACATCTTTATTGCATCAGTAGTGATAAATTTGGACTTTGGACTTTATTGGGCTTTTTTACTGTACATATTAGACAACAGCAGCAACATAAAGTGACAACAGACAAGGCACACTCAGGCCTGTTCATCAAGGCGTGCTGTTTAAACCCTCTAATGACAAATACCCCTTTCACACCAAAGCAGTTCCAATGCTGGTTCGGGGGGCAGCGCTTAATTTGGGACCGGTTTTCCTGTTCACACAGACAAAGGAACTGGCTCCGGGCCAGAAAAACTAGTTCCAGAGTGGCACCAAAAGAAAGAACCGCTTAGAACCGATAGGGGGCAGGGGGACTATTGAGTCCAACCACAACAAACAAGACCGCGTGGAGAATAGATAAGGAGTGAATTATCCCTTGAACATTTGACTGATGGTGAAATTCATGCGTTGTCAGTTAGCTGTGCTCTGCCGGCTAACGTTAGCTTACAACAAAGGCTAACGTAACCATCTCAATCCTGTCGAGCAGCAGAAACACGTTGTACCTACCGTGTTTGGATGCGAGCCAGGAGCAACAGCTGTACAAACGCAAGTCTGCCATTGTTGTTGTTGTTGTTGTTGTTGCTGTTGCTTTGGAGTTGGCGCAAATCTTTATTGGAAAGCAGCGACAGAACTGCCGTATGCGGTGATGTCATTACGTGGCCCCGCAAGAACCTTGAGCAGTGGGAAAGCAAACTGGTTCTCAGCTGGTTTGCAGTTGAACCGACTGCGAACCAGCACCAGCACTGGAACTGCTTTGGTGTGAAAAGGGTAAAAGGGGATCACGTTCTTCTGCACTTCAAGGCTCTATACTGGTCTGCAGAGGGCATTAGGTTAACCTCCACTGGGTTGAGCATAGCTCAGTGGGTAGAGCACCCGCCCCATGTATTGAAGTCCTCGCTGCAGGCAACCCCAGTTCGAATCCCGCACCGAGCGGTTCTATCCTGCATGTCATTCCCCCCTCTCTGCCTCCAGTTTCTTGTCTCTCTCTACTAACCTGTACATTAAAGGCAAAAAGATTAACCTCCATTAACCCTCCTTTACTGTTCATATTCTGAGCCGTCACAGTAGTTCCTCACATAATTAGTCTCTATACCAAACCTCTGAACCAAAGATCATTCATAAAGACCTCACCAGTCACAGATAAACATGATTTATCATCAACGAAGCTTTCAGAGAGCAGAGAGAGTTTATTCTTTAGTTTTCATGGTTTAGTATTTAAACAAGTGTGACCCTGAACAGTCTGTAAGGGTTAAGGTGGTGACTGAGTTGGGGTGTGATGTCTTGTGCTGTTGAAGTTGAAATGCGTACAATGACTTTATTGTTGAGTTATGCGAGGTTGGGTGTGGGGAGACCAATTATCCTGTCAACGGTGTTCGTTATGCGTGTGAGTCTGGTCCAGGTACAACAGAAGTTTTTTTTTTACTATTGATGAGGATGCCACACTAGTGATTAAATTAATCAACTATTTTGTTTTGCTTTTAAGACACTGGGGAGTCTGGGATATCAGTGCGTTCACCAGAGAACCTTGTCGTCTTCTTCGTTGACTACAGCCAAGATCTCATGCTCTGTTGCTGCTATCTTCTTACTCATATTTGGGATACCTCCTATACTGCTTGGGGCTGCTGTCTCGTCTACAGGTAATAACAATCTCTAAGGTAAACAGGAGTACTGGTTAAACCTGATATGCCAGACCACTGTCTTAAGACAATAATAATGTACAGTAAGTAAATATTCTTAAACAGACTGGATTCTTGGAGGTCTTAACTGTGTGAAATGGTGATTACAGTGCATGGTTTTCTTTCCCTTTTGTTGTAACCCTGCCTCAGACTGGAACCTGACCTCCTATGGTTCTCCGTCTCCATACGAACGTGGAGAGGCAGCTCATGTCCTGCCCATCGCCCTGCAACACCTCACTCCATACTACATCTCCATTATTGGTATCGGATGTGTGGCCGCCGCCGCAATGTCGTCAGCTGACTCTGCTTTGCTTTCTGCAGCTTCTCTCTTCACCTCAGGCCTATACAAGAGAATACTGAGACCTCAGGTGATAATTATTATGTGCTTGTTATTTGCTATTGTTTAGGACTTTACTGCGTCATTGACGTCGATTAACTCCAGAAGACAACAGGTGAGTGTAAACTGAGTAAAGTGGTTTGATATGAGCATTAGGAAAGGGGGGTGCTAGTCAGAGTCTTCCTGCACACTTTGACACATCTGGCTCTGATGCACATTCATAGCAACCTCTTGGTTTAGATGAAAGTCTTCACCACAATTCAGTTATTCCACCAAGGGTGCGATTTTCCGATAGTCAGTTAAAAACGGGAGCGTGTCTATGTTCCCTCAGCCCGATGTTCCCTCAGTTTGATAATAAAATAAAGAATTTCACCAGTCTGTCAAGTATTTTCATAGATGAAACACATTAGGTGCATTAGGGAAATTGGGGGGAAATCCTTGAGGGAACATTGCACTGAGGGAACATCGGGTTGAGGGAACATCGGGCTGAGGGAACATCGAGGAGGAGTGACCCCTTAAAAACAATCTCAGGAATCTGACTAATCTACCTGGTGAACTCAGTCACGGTTTCACCACGTATGACTCTATAACAGTCCTACAGCTACACAGATGCATTGTGAGAAACAGTGCTAGAAACATATGAATAAATATGAAGGTGATTGGTCAAACAGCGTGTTGCTATGTTAGTAACAAGCTGGTTGACATAGCAACAAAACATCCTGTTGCCACTGGCCAAAGAAATCAACCCCTATCTGAGATTATTTCTCTATTATCGTTATGTAGCATGACTAATTTCTCCTCTTACCAGAATATTGTGCTTAGATTGGTTATTTGGCCTTTACTGTCAATATTTCTTTTAAACATATATATTAGCACTGTTTCCCACAATGCATCTGTGTAGTTGTAGGCTATTACAAAGTTATACATGGCGACATCATGACTGAGTTTAGTAGGTACATTAAAGTCTGTGTAAAGTAAGAATAAATGTGTGTTCTGAGTTTGACATACCACAGAAAAGTGTGTTGTTAACCACCCTGCCAAATGTAAATGATTACGCAACCTCTTTCTCTGCTCCCAAACTCTGTGGGAGTGCCCGCCGAGTCTGCTGAAACCCTGCCCCCTACCAAGTGTCACCTGTCAATCAAAGTCACCACCTCTACCCGAAACATGGATGCTACGTCTGGGAGATTTCTGCTGCTAGCTCAGCGGTTACCTCGGCGGCTAACACAGCTAACTGGCTAACTGTAGACTGTAGTAGTAGTAGTGTGTGCTGAATGTATTTATACCTCTACAGCAGCAGGGGCAGGTTTATGCTAATCACTAAATCCTGAACACAGAAATCTTGAAACACAGTTTGTGAAGCCTAGCTCCACAATTCAAATCTAAATGGTTGAAATGCTTTTTACACCTTTTTTAGAAATACATTTATGACCTATTTAATGTGTTTAGAAGAAAATGTCTGAATTCACTTTACACAGTCTTGACAGATGAGGTTCCTGAGATTGCAAATGTGTTATGTTGACAACTGACAACTGAGATATTCAGTCTAGAAAGAGTTTATTAGTTTAAAAATGTAATAAAAGCATGTGACAAATGATTAAATAACTTCTTTACACACTCATACTGTCACATAATGTTAACGTTCAATCATGTGGAATGCACGTTGCCTAAAATAATAATAGTAATAATAATTATAGCTGATACCTTCTAGCAAGTCGGAGTCTGAGTCCCCTGTTCTTCTTCCTCTTCTTTCTTCTTCAGGCATCAGAAAAAGAGATTCTGTGGGTGATCCGTGCCGCTGTGATCGTAGTAGGCTTGACTGGTACGTCGCTCACCAGCAGGAGCAACAGCATCATATTGTTCTGGTTCCTCGGCGCCGAAGTGGCCTACACCATCATCTTCCCTCAACTCGTCTGCGTCCTCTTCTTCAGCATCTCCAACAGTTATGGAGCTATTATGGGCTTTGTGATTGGGTTGATGATTAGACTGCTGAGTGGAGCTCCATCAATGGGACTTCCCGTCACCCTCTGCTTCCCAGGATGCGCTCTCGAGGACGGAGTTTATGTCCAGTACGCTCCAATTAAGACCATCTCCATGCTGTCCGCCGTCATTGCCATCTTGTTCTTCTCCTATCTGGCTTCTCTGCTCTTCAACAAAGGCCTGCTTCCTGAGAAGTTGGACGTGTTCAAAGTGAAAGTCCAACGCTCACCACAGCCACTAACTCCAATGGGTGGCTCAGCAGAACACAATAAGAATGAATATTTGGATAAAGACACCCATCAGACTGAGGCCTCAGAGCCAATGATGAGTGGACTCTGAAACAAACCGTTTCCTTTTATTTTTAAATGAACTTTTAGGTGAATTCATTAATTTTTTTGTCATTAAAGTGTTTTTATTTATTTGAATATACTTGAACAGACAACATCATTACACTCTTTTCATTATATTTTGCAGGCCCTTTTTGAATGGACAAATTAGTACCACATAAATTATCCAATATATACACACATGCATATCTACATACATACATACACATGCAACTATCTGCATACTGTATACGTACACACATAGACAGAGACGTCAGAACTATAAACTCCAAAACTTAAAACTACAGCTGTGTCTTCACAATGAATTTGCCAACAAAAAACACATCTTCATGACCACCTGAAATTATCTTCGACTCTAGCCATCATTCTTTTAAGTGAATTCATTTAAAAGTTTATGGATTTTTGTTTGGGGTTCTTTTTAGGAAAGTGTTTTATCCAGTAGTGTTTAAATAAGTTGATTATTATATTTATTAACTTGCAAGTACTAGTAAAGACCGAAAAGTAAGTAAGTTTGGAGATGGCTTCAGAGCCTAATAATAGAAGTGGATACTGCGTTCCAAGATGGTTTCCATTGAAAACCACTGACTGAAAGAAGCCTAACTGGTTTTTATCTGTCCCTGGTTGGTATCATGGTCAATTGCACTTGCATACATTAAAGGATAGGTCTCAAGAAAATATTTAAAGTTGAAGTATGTAACTCTGACACCAAGTGTTTAGAAATGGTACTGCGGCCCACATTCAAAACACTGGAGAGAGCTGTTACTCCTCGCCCCCTCCCTGCCAGAGTCTACTTCACGCGGGTTGCCAGTTGTTGGAGGTGATCCTGCATATCCTCCTCCGTATCAGTGGGTGCAGCTGAGTGCTGTATGACGCTGTAACCGTCTCCATGTTTCAAAAGCATCTCCTATACATCCCCTGGTTTTGTTTCTCAAATTGTCACAACGTATTTGAGTCATAATGAGGCTTTTTTGGTTTTGTAACATCAGACATTATCTGCAGTGTTCCTAGCTGCAGCTCAGTGGCAACTGGCAACCTGGCTGCTGAAACACTACTGACTTGGTGATTGGTAGCTAGGTGGTGGGTGGAGCATCAGGCCAAAACACAGAATGACAACATAAACATTATTTGAGGGCTGCAACTGAGCTTTTCAATTGTGAATATTCTGGCTGGACTACTACTGTCAGTGATATCAGTGTTTGAAATGAACATGATTCCTTAATGTCTGATTACATTTTAGGGCCATTTTATGATTATTTGGAATATATTTGTTACATACAGCTACTTTAAATCCCCCTAATGTATGTACTTTAAATCAGGTTTTGGTCTCTGCTGTTATAGTTTCTCCTTTCCATACTGGCCATGAAGGAGGTTTTTTCCATATTACAGTCTGATGAAGGTTTGAGAGACAGAAATGTTGCAGTTACTTATTAAAACAAACAAAAATGAGTAACACAGTGAAGTGTGTGGGCGCTTTGTTTCATTTTTTTTTTTTTGGATTGCACCTTCCTCCTACGTACCTGCCACTATGCAGGTGAGCAAAGATTCCTTTTCAGATTACTGTACAGAGAACAAAAGTTGGCAGGAAACAAATAAAGAAAATATTGAATGGCAATGTTGAATCACTGGCACAACACGTATAAACACAAGTACTCTGTGAGAGAGGTGGATGGCACATTGTGGATTTTGTTGCAGGTCTGAACAAGGTGATCCAGAAATGACTGCGATATATTAGAACATTTAGAAAGACTGTCCATCTTTGCCATCGTAAACTTTCTCCACATGTAATCTACCATTAAGCTCAGATAACAAACCATAAAATGTCTTTCTTTGCAATTATCTTGTCATTCATAAAAGCGGTTTAGTGGGGAAGAAAGAAAAAGAAAGTGCTGTGAGTGGATCAGGTCCTGACTTGCCCTCCATGCCTGCCTCCTTCTTCACTCATAGCTTGCAGCCATCTTCCTCTCTGCTTCCTTTTGTCTGTGTTGACAATTGTTTGTTTTTTCTCTGAAAGCGTAAACACTAACAGTGATTATTATAATAGTATTATAATAGTATTATAATTTATGAAACCACCTGTAGCCAAGTGTACCAAAAATGAATGCACATGCGCTGCTTTATACCACGGGCCTGATTTACTAAAGGTAAATGTGCACGTTGATCTACTAACGCAGTGCACTGAGGCTTGCATCTTTCAAATGTGCAAGATGATACGTGTTGTCCATTTAGTACTTTTGCCAAAAAGAAAATGGAATATGGTGATTTACCAAACCTGAAGGTAAGTGTGCTGACAGTAACTGCATCTATAAATAATACCTTTAAAGGGCAGGTATTAACCAGCTGTTACTATGGAGACGAGGAGACACATTGGGTTTTTTCCGCCCAGTTATTTGCCCAAGCCCTCATCCCATTTCTCCAACTTTCCACCCCTAGGGTCCCAGTTACCTGCCCAAGTCTTCCCCTACTTCTCCAACTTTTTGCCCCCAGGGTCCCAGTTACCTGCCCAAGTCTTGCCCCACTTCTCCAACTTTATACCCCCAGGGTCCCAGTTACCTGCCCAAGTCTTGCCCCACTTCTCCAACTTTCCACCCCTAGGGTCCCAGTTACCTGCCCAAGTCTTGCCCCACTTCTCCAACTTTATACCCCCAGGGTCCCAGTTACCTGCCCAAGTCTTGCCCCACTTCTCCAACTTTCTGACCCCTAGGGTCCCAGTTACCTGCCCAAGTCTTGCCCCATTTCCCCAACTTTCCGCCCCCAGGGTGCCAGTTACCTGCCCAAGCCTTGCCCCACTTCTCCAACTTTCTGACCCCCAGGGCCTCAGTTACCTGCCCAAGTCCTTCCCCTTGTTCACCAACTTCCTGCCCACAGGGTCCCAGTTACCTGCCCAAGACCTTCCCCTAGTTCTCCAACTTTCTGCCACCATGGTCCAATTTACCTGCCCAAGCCTTGTCCCACTTCTCCAACTTTCTGACCCCAGGGTCCAAGTTACCTGCCCAAGCCCTCGCCCCATTTCCCCAACTTTCTGACCCCAGGGTCCCAGTTACCTGCCCAAGCCTTGCCCCACTTCTCCAACTTTCTGACCCCAGGGTCCAAGTTACCTGCCCAAGCCTTGCCCCATTTCCCCAACTTTCCGTCCCCAGGGTCCCAGTTACTTGCCCAAGTCTTGCCCCATTTCCCCAACTCTCCGCCCCCAGGGTCCCAGTTACCTGCCTAAGTCTTGCCCCACTTCTCCAACTTTCTGACCCCCAGGGCCTTGGGAAATGACTGTAAATGACACATCCAGTTCAGTGGAAGTTTCTTATGAATGTGTATTAAAGAATTTGAGAAAGGTGAGTCTTTAATGAGTCACATTCAACATCCAATGGAGGTATTTTCCCACAGTGTTGCTCGGACCTGTTTTCTTACCTTTGCTGAAACAATTCAAATGTATTATGAGAAAGCAGTCATGTACCAACTTGTGGTGTGGTTTCCTTGAAGGTGAGACTTAATAGCCAGTGTGGTTTTTTCCTCTTGCACTACTCCTGAACCCTCTACATTACTTTTACACACCTTTTATAGTCTTTACAGATTCTCCTCTTTCCATCCCAGTTTTATTTTTCCAATTCTTTGTAATTATGGGATTTGAAGAGCTACCTTTTAAGTTAATATTTTGTGGTTTAGTCAAATTTAAAGAGTTAAAATATGAAAATAAAAGTATGAATAACTTACACACATCCTTTTTTTGTGGACCCAGCATCAAATTTCTGCTTTTAATCCATTTAGAGAGAATATATTAGAGGATTATGGTAAAAATGTCTAAGTGGTGTAACCATAAAAACTTTGTACCAAATAATTCAACTTGCTTAAAAACAGTAAATAGTCAATAAAACACCATATCAACTAGTTTGGCATGATCTTACATTATAACTTTTATATTAAATATGCATTATCCCTGGTGGTTACACCATTTGACATTTTCAGAAGCATTCAATCTTACTTTTGGTTAAACAAAATACAAAATGTACATTTTAACAAACCTGATGCCGTTTTTAAAACTATTAAATAAAGATAATGGAATACAATTGTTCTAAATATTACATTTAATCTGGGTAACCATGGAGATCAAGAAACATTTATATTTATTTAACCCTCCTGTTGTCCTCGAGTCAAGGAAGGAAGTTAGGAAGGGAGGAAGAAGGAAGGAGGGAGGAAAGGAAGGAAGGAAGGAATGGAAGTAAGGAAGGAAGGAAAGAAGGAGGGAGGGAGGGAGGAAGGAAAGAAGGAAGGGAGGAAGGTAGGAAGGAAGGAAGGAAAGAAGGAGGGAAGGGAAGAAGGACAGACGGAAGGACAGAAGGAAGGACAGAAGGAAGGAAGGAAGGAAGGAAGGAAGGAAGGATCAATATCAGTACACTTAAATACACTGCAGGTGGATAAAGTGTATAATATGTATCATTTTTTTGTGGTTACACCATTTGACATTTTCAGGAGCATTCAGTCTTACTTTTGGTTTTAAAAAAATGGTGCAAATATCATTTAAATGATATAAAACCAACAAAAATGCTAAATGTACATTTTAACAAACCTGATGCTGCTTTTAAAACTATTTTTTAAGATATTTTTGAATTGCTCATCTTGCCAGCTTTTAATTTAATTATTTGTCACTGACCCTTATATAAATGTCTTTAACAGAGCAGGTCTTTTTCTGAGTCCTCAGACAAAAAAATGCTTGAGGCTTCAGGTATTCATTTATTTACCCTTTATTCTCGTAAAACCTCCTTCATCACAGTTAAGCTTTCAGTATTCCCTCCTCCAGCCTGCAGGGAACACACACACACACACAGACACACACACACACACACACACACACACACACGCACACACACACACGCACACACACACACACACACACACTAATTATTCATTTAACCCTCCTGCCGTCCTCCGGGGTCAAATTGACCTCAACTCCTTTGACTGTTCCTGCTTTCCTTCCTCTTTCTTTAATTTTTCCTTTGTTCTTTCCTCCCCTTCCATACTTCCTTCCTTCTCTCCTTATTTCCTTCCTTCCTTTTTTCCTCCCTCCCTCCATACTCCTTTCCTTCCTCATTCCTTCCTTCCTTCCTTCCTTCTTCTTTTCCTCCCTCCCTCCCTCCCTCCTTCCTATATTTGTACAATTATAATTACAGTGTGTAAAATTGAGTCAACATGCCATCTGTCCTTTAGTCAAGTACACACACACACACACACACACGCACACACACACACACACACACACACGCACACACGCACACACACACACACACACACACACACACACACAGACACACAGACACACGCACACACCATACGTTGATCTTTAGGGTATTTGCATAAAAGATTTACCCTAACCGTATAGTAGGATGTGTGTTTTAACAGTCTATAATTCAACAAGTTAAACAGGATACATTAAGGTTGTGTATGTTCCATGTTTCCCCTTTATTCAAAACTATTAACTGTGAACTTTCCATAAGTCTGCAGGTTTTAATCTTTAAGACAAATCCCAGTTTCATCCACTACAGTTCAGTTTGAGCATCTGGGGTTTGAACAGTTTATCCAACTCATCACATCGGTCTTACAGAAAGAGCTTCAAGGGGTCCAACAGAGGAGGAGATATTTTGGGGGGTAGTGTGAGAGAGGTGGAGGTGGAGCTGAAACTGTATGTAGAGACTGACTCACTGAATAAAACAGATTTTGAATATAAGCTGTTTTGTTTCTTTTTCATTATTATTCTTAACCCTTAAACAGGCAACGTGCACCAGGAGATACAGACTCTTTAACCTTCCTGTCATCCTCCCGGGTCCTTCCTCTGTCCTTCCTTCCTTCCTTCCTTCCTTCATCTGTCCTTCCTTCCTTCCTTCCTTCCTTTCTTCCTTCCTTCCTCAGATCTAAGTTCAGCTGTTAGGGTAAATGTTCCCTCCTTCTGTCCTTTCTTCCTTCCTTCATCTGTCCTTCCTTTCTTTCTTCCTTCTTCCTTCCTTCCCTCCTTTCCTTCCTACCTTCCTTCCTTCCTTCCCTCCTTTCCTTCCTTCTTCCCTCCCTCCCTTCCTTCCTCCCTCCTTTCCTTCCTTCTTCCCTCCTTTCCTTCCTTCCTTCCTTCCTCCCTTCCTTCCCTTCCTCCCTCCTTTCCTTCCTTCCTCCCCCCTTCCTTCCCTCCTTTCCTTCCTTCCTTACTTACTTTAGGTGCAAATGATATAACTAGTAAGGCCTGCTTAAGGGTTAACAAAGCTCATCTTCCTCGTTGAGTCAGCATTTCCCAAAAAGCTCAGATCATATTTAATGTCGAAGCTTTTGGGCAAGTTGAAGGGTCACAGTTAGTTCAGATATCTGTAATAAACAGCAGGACAGAGAAGAAGACCTGGAGTTTTTATACAGCAGAGACAGACTGGACTGAGGAGCTGCATAAAGAACCAGTATAAGATAGAATAAGGCATTCATGCAAAGATATTCTAGTGTGATTTCCTAGATTGTGCTTAGGGAAATTGTGCAAACAGACACACACACACACACACACACACACACACACACACACACACACACACACACACACACACACACACACACACACACACACACACACACACACACACACACAATGGGACTTTATTAACCCTTTAATGGCAAATCAAATACTATATTATCATTTTATCACACATTATAATTGGTTATTGCAGGTTTTCTTTTACAGGTGTTATTTTATACTATAATAAAAAATAAAGTTAGTTAGATATGAGCAGTTTAACACACCATAAACACTTTAAACACTAATCACACATGTGGTGGAGTTTATTTATTAGTTTTTCTGTGTATTCAGAATAAGTGAAAGTGAATTTAAATGACTAATAAATGAATAATTATGGGGATTTAATCTGATTTGTGCAAGTAAATCTCAATAAAAACAAAGTTAGTTATATATGAGCAGTTTAACACACCATAAACACTTTAAACACTAATCACACATGTCCCGTAGTTCATTGAAATGCTTTTAGGAATATTTATAGCTGCAGATATATTTAATCATTAGTGTATTCATGTGTATTCAGAATCAGTGAAAGTGCATTTACATGACTAATAAATGAATAATTATTCTTTGTACATTCTTATTAATTGTGGAGCCATGCCAGCTGGTTTATTGGACCAGGATGAACTGACACTAATGCAATACAATACTCCCCCTCCTCCTCCTCCTCCTCCTCCTCCTCCTCCTCCTCCTCTTCCTCCTCACTAAGTTTCCTGGTATGATATGGAAAATGATCTGTTATTAAAGGCAAAAGGCTGAATTACTGCCAATTATGGCACAGTAAATACATGGGTCAGTGATAAATAATGAGGGTTGGCAAGATGAGCAATTCAAAACATATCTTATAAATAGTTTTAAAAGCAGCATCAGGTTTGTTAAAATGTACATTTAGTATTTATGTTGGTTTTATATCATTTAAATGACATTTGCACCATTTTTTTACCAAAAGTAAGACTGAATGCTCCTGAAAATGTCAAATGGTGTAACCACAAAAGAATGGTAAATATTAAATATTTTATCACCTGCAGTGTATTTAAGTGGACTTTGTTTCCTGATCTCCATGGTTACCCAGATTAAATGTAATATTTAGAACAATAGTATTCCATTAGCTTTATTTAATATAAAAGTTATAATGTAAGATCATGCCAAACTAGTTGATATGGTGTTAGGTAGGAAGGAAGGAAGGAAGGGAGGAAGGAAGGAAGGAAGGAAGGAAGGAAGGAAGGAAGGAAGGAAGATCATGTCAAACTAGTTGATATGGTGTTAGGTAGGAAGGAAGGAAGGAAGGGAGGAAGGAAGGAAGGAAGGAAGGAAGGAAGGAAGGAAGGATGTAAGATCATGTCAAACTAGTTGATATGGTGTTAGGTAGGAAGGAAGGAAGGAAGGGAGGAAGGAAGGAAGGAAGGAAGGAAGGAAGGAAGGAAGGATGTAAGATCATGTCAAACTAGTTGATATGGTGTTAGGTAGGAAGGAAGGAAGGAAGGGAGGAAGGAAGGAAGGAAGGAAGGAAGGAAGGAAGGAAGGAAGGAAGGAAGGAAGGATGTAAGATCATGCCAAACTAGTTGATATGGTGTTAGGTAGGAAGGAAGGAAGGAAGGAAGGAAGGAAGGATGTAAGATCATGCCAAACTAGTTGATATGGTGTTAGGTAGGAAGGAAGGAAGGAAGGAAGGAAGGAAGGAAGGAAGGAAGGAAGGATGTAAGATCATGCCAAACTAGTTGATATGCTGTTAGGAAGGAAGGAAGGAAGGAAGGAAGGAAGGAAGGAAGGAAGGAAGGAAGGAAGGAAGGAAGGAAGGAAGGAAGGAAGGAAGGATGTAAGATCATGCCAAACTAGTTGATATGGTGTTTTATTGACTATTTACTGTTTTTAAGCAAGTTGAATTATTTGGTACAAAGTTTTTATGGTTACACCACTTAGACATTTTTACCATAATCCTCTAATATATTCTCTCTAAATGGATTAAAAGCAGAAATTTGATGCTGGGTCCACAAAAAAAGAAGATGTGCAAGTTATTCATACGTTTATTTTTACATTTTAACACCTTCAAATTTAAACTAAACCACATGGACACAAAAGAACATCCACATGTCATTGATCCACATAAATAAACAAAAAATACAAATAATGTAATGTAATTGTATTTCACTTTATGTCTCTGATTCATTTTTCACTGACTTTCCGCAGCACTTTCACTGACTAAACCACTAAACCACTAAACCACTCTAGATGCCAACACATATCTCCGCCTTCACATCAACAGCACAAACACATTAACAACTTTCAACCAAGTCGTCATTCCATAGCGGTGACACTTAACCCTTTATTGGGCAAATAATTATATTTGGTTACTTCTGTAAATATCCCAAAATATCCTTCCTTCCTTCTTTCCTTCCTTCTTTCCTTCCTTCCTTCCTTCCTTTCCTTCCTCCCTGCCTTCTTTCTTCCCTTCCTCTTTTCCTTTCTCCCTCCCTAGTTCCTTATTTCCTCCGTCCTTCCTTCCTTTCCTTCCTTCCTCCCTCCTTCTCTCCTCCCTTCCTTCTTTCCTTCCTCCCTTCCTTTCCTTCCTTCCATCTGTTCTTCCTCCCTCCCTTCTTCTCTCCTCCTCCCTCCCTCCTTCTCTCTTTCTTTCCTCCCCCCTACCATCCTTCCTTCCTTCCTTTCATCCATCCTTCCTTTCATCCATCCTTCCTTCCTTCCTTCCTTCCTCCCTCCCTTCCTACCTCCCTTCCATCATTCCTCCCTCCTTCCTTCCTCCCTTCCATCATTCCTTCCTTCAGCATTTCAATGAGTGCCCTATAAAGGGTTAAAGATGACAGATTTATTAGATCGAATGCCCACATAATAAACACGCATATAATTAATGTGACAAAGAAGACAATAGAGTTGAAAGTCAGAAACGTATAATTACTGAGGGAACAAGAGTGCACATGCACAAAAATACTAAATGTAGAGATTACTCACAGTTCATTTCACAACTGTAATGATAATCTCTCCACAATTCCACCTATTAGTTTATTTTAAATTAGAGATATTTCACTCACAGTTGGGAGTTTCTGGCAGATGTCAGAGTTCATATCGCAGACTAAACTTCTGGAGCTTCTGGTCTTGCCTGAAGTTTTAACATGTGTGATTTAAACTGTACTTAATTCTGTGCATGATCATGATTCTGTGACATAATTTTGAATTTATTTGACTGTAGAGTTTGACATACCACAGAAAAATGTGTTGTTAACCATCCTGCCAAATTTGAATGATTAAAAAAATCACCAAATATATGAAATTAGGCTTCAAAGTTGTGTAAAAATCAGCCTCTTTCTCTGCTCCCAAACGCTGAAGCCCCGCCCCCTACCAAGTGTCACCTGTCAATCAAAGTCACCACCTCTACCAGAAACATGGACGCTACGTCTGAGAGCTTTCTGCTATTAGCTCGGTGGATAGCTCAGCTACTAGCTTAGCTGCTAGCTCGGCGGCTAACTCAGCTAACTGGCTAACTGTAGACTGTAGTAGTAGTAGTGTGTGCTGAATGTATTTATACCTCTACAGCAGCAGGGGCGGGTTTATGCTAATCACTAAATCCTGAACACAGAAATCTTGAAACACAGTTTGTGAAGCCTAGCTCCACAATTCAAATCTAAATGGTTGAAATGCTTTTTACACCTTTTTTAGAAATACATTTATGACCTATTTAATGTGTTTAGAAGAAAATGTCTGAATTCACTTTACACGGTCTTTAACGTTTTAAGAAAGGATGCTCCACAGTCATTTGACTTGACTGTTGAAATGCATTGTGATTTACTAAAATGCTCCTGGGGAAGCACAATGCATTATGGGATGCATTTTTAGGATCCTAATGTACTATCTGAATTATTATTATAGGGGGGCTTAAGGTGCATGAAAAATCACCAAACTTTGCACATGTATTGGAAATTAGATTTTTGTTTTTCATAGGTCCTGGGCAACAAATGACTGGATAGCATCCCACATAAAATTTGTTGAAGTTGAAGTGTCTACATTGGGTTTCACCCCAAAATTTGGTAGGTACATGTATCATGCAGACATAAAAAAAGCCTCTTAGAGCCATAAACATTGATCCCTTACAAGCACATGTTTTCCTTACAGCTGGTGCCAAATGAAAGACACCAGGAAACATAGTTTAGAGCGTCATGACTGATCCTAGCGTAACAGGGACTGAGCACTGCTTCAGTATGTCAGTAAATTTCCATCACAGTCGGTAATGAAGTTCTCCATTAATCAGCTTTGACAGATTGATTTATGCACAGGTGATTAAGTAGTAAAAGATTTAATTGCGGTGTTATTCCTCAGGTTGGTAGATCAGTCTTGCTTGCCAACTTACCCGATTGTTCTGAATCATCACTGTTTATGGAGCGTCTTATATTTTTGGTAAGAGTCAAAGGGCCCGATTTACTAAGATCCCAAATAAAGGGTACAAAGTTGTGTGCACAGTGTAATGGACTGCGCTTTTAGTTAGCGTGCGTTTTTGCAGGTGATCTACTAAGAATAACTGTGTAAATGAAAACAGGAGCAACAGGTGCAGACAGCAGTATTTAAATGAGGGTTTTGTGTCTTCATGGAGAGTTTAGATGAGCAGAAAGCTGCAAGCGCAAAATGAAATGTGATCAGGTTCTAGTGGAAGAGGTTAACTAATATATTGAGTTATAAATGTGATCAGGTTCTAGTGGAAGAGGTTAACTAATATATTGAGTTATAAATGTGATCAGGTTCTAGTGGAAGAGGTTAACTAATATATTGAGTTATAAATGTGATCAGGTTCTAGTGGAAGAGGTTAACTAATATATTGAGTTATAAATATGATCAGGTTCTAGTGGAAGAGGTTAACTAATATATTGAGTTATAACAAAAACTAATTATCAGAAAAACCCACATATGGGAGATTATTAGTGACAAAGTCAATGCTGTTAGTAAAACCAAAAATATTCCACTCCAAAAATCTGTATTCTGTCATTGTGTCTTCATAGTAACAGCCGGTTAATACCTGTCCTTCAAAAAGGTATTATTTATAGATGTAGTTAGCATCAGTAAAATTACCTTCAGGTTTGGTAAATCACAATGTGTGTGCTAAATAACATATTTGCATTTTCTCCTCCCTGTATTTTGCACACTGGAGTTAAAACGCCTCATATTACATTCATTACGGTAAACTACTAATATTACATTCATTACGGTAAACTACCAATATTACATTCATTACGTTAAACTACTAATATTACATTCATTACGGTAAACTACTAATATTACATTCATTACGATAAACTACTAATATTACATTCATTATGGTAAACTACTAATATTACATTCATTACGGTAAACTACTAATATTACATTCATTATGGTAAACTACTAATATTACATTCATTACTGTAAACTACTAATATTACATTCATTATGGTAAACTACTAATATTACATTCATTACGGTGAACGTACTAATATTACATTCATTATGGTAAACTACTAATATTACATTCATTACGGTACACTACTAATATTACATTCATTACGGTAAACTACTAATATTACATTCATTATGGTAAACTACTAATATTACATTCATTACGGTGAACGTACTAATATTACATTCATTATGGTAAACTACTAATATTACATTCATTATGGTAAACTATTAATATTACATTCATTATGGTAAACTACTGTTACATTCATTATGGTAAACTACTAATATTACATTCATTACGGTAAACTACTAATATTACATTCATTACGGTAAACTACTAATATTACATTCATTATGGTAAACTACTAATATTACATTCATTACGGTAAACTACTAATATTACATTCATTATTATGGTAAACTACTAATATTACATTCATTATGGTAAACTACTAATATTACATTCATTAAGGTAAACTACTAATATTACATTCATTATTATGGTAAACTACTAATATTACATTCATTACGGTAAACTACTAATATTACATTCATTACGGTAAACTACTACTATTACATTCATTACGGTAAACTACTAATATTACATTCATTACGGTAAACTACTAATATTACATTCATTACGGTAAACTACTAATATTACATTCATTACGGTAAACTACTAATATTACATTCATTACGGTAAACTACTATTACATTCATTACGGTAAACTACTAATATTACATTCATTACGTTAAACTACTAATATTACATTCATTACGGTAAACTACTAATATTACATTCATTACGGTAAACTACTAATATTACATTCATTATGGTAAACTGCTAATATTACGTTCATTACGGTAAACTACTAATATTACATTCATTAGGGTAAACTACTAATATTACAGTCATTACGGTAAACTACTAATATTACATTCATTACATTAAACTACTAATATTACATTCATTACGGTAAACTACTAATATTACATTCATTACGGTAAACTACTAATATTACATTCATTACGGTAAAAGCACTAAATGAACAGCGCATATTATCTTGCACAGCTGAAAGACGTCAAAAACCTCAGTGCACTGCGTTAGTAGATCAGCTTGCACATTTTTTGCAGGTGATGTCAAGTTTGCACACGTTTTAAAACATGCAGACCAAACTTTGTCTAAAATGCCCCAAATCACACGTGCATGATTTACATGATATATAGCCTACATGTTGTGATTTACACAATATGCAGCAACATGATGTATAATTACTGGGTGTTCTCTAGCACCACACAGTGGACACTAAACACACATAACAGAGCGAATGTGAGAGCTCTTCACGTCAGGTTTTATGAGGTGGTTTTCCAACATGCCTGACTTGGTAATGTTTGGTAATAAAATGTTGAAGGTGTGGTGTTTTTATGTTCACCCTCTGGAAATCCTATGATAAGTTCAGTTAATGCGTCAGTCAGACTAGTGAGGAGTTCATGAGGAGTCAATCATGGCTGTAAACATAACAAGAGTGGCAGCAATGGTGTTTTTCTACCTGCTGGTCCTTGGAACTGGCATCTGGGCTTCATTCAAGTCCAAAAAGGAACAGAAAAAGAGTGCAGCTACCAGAATGGACATGGCTTTGCTGGGGAACACAAACCTTTACTATGACAGGTGAGTTTGAAGGCATCGTAGCTTTTGTTCATGATGATGAAATCTTATCTTAAATATTTCAACCAGCAAGGTCTTAGTCAGAATAAAAATCTTTCTGGTCAAATGTTGCTTTAATAAACACTTGCCAGCTTGTTTCTGCATCTGTTACATGAAGCATGATTTCTTTAAAAATGAGATTTACCATCTGAATATTTCTGTTCCTTCTCTGGTTATATACTTGGGACGGCCCTGAACACATCTCAATGATCCCTTGTTAGGTAAACTGGAAGCAAACATGGCAATTGAACATTTCTTCTGTTTGGTAAGTTGACAAAACAAACCTTTTTTCCAAGTGCATTCTATGCAGACTTAAACACGAGAATCTATTTGCAGTGGTGGAGACTAACTACATTATGGTTTATTTACCCTCCACCAGTTGGCCTTGGACTGAGTGGCTGTAAGCCCTGGAAGTCAAACTGGTGGTGGCTTTCACACTAGTGTGTTTCTTAAGTAAAAGGGCCTGAGGACTATTCCTTTTATGTGCACAAAGGGCGCCACACAGACTTACTGTCTCATGCAACTGCAATGTATGTTTGAGTTTTTTAAATACCTTAAAGTTATCGCTGTCATACTGAGGTATGTTTGATGTTTCTGCTCAATGTGACTTGCACTTTTAAGTTATATTCATGTGTATACTTATCTTCAACTCCCTGAGCACAGCCAAGTCTCAGTGTATTGAGACTCTGAAGAAGAGAAAGATAGAATTGAAGCCCAGGGTCCCAACCTGGAGTGCAGACTGTTGGACTTTCTATGAGCATATTGTGGTTAATTGAGTATTTTACTGTAAAAAGTTAATCTGGACAGATGGCCGCCAACCTAGAGCCTGGTTCTGCTTGAGGTTTCTTCTCTTTAAAAGGGAGTTTTTCTTTGACGCTGTCGCCAAAGTGCTTGCTCACAGGAGAATGTTGAGGCTCTTTAAATTAAAGAGTATGGTCTAGACCTGCTGATGTGTAAAGTGCCTTGAGGTGACATTTATTGTGATAGGGTGCTATATAAATAAAGATTGATTTATTGATTGAGCGGTTGTGCTTAGCTGTGACATCCAACACTGGTATGAATGAAAAAAACTTTGGCAGATATATAAAACTTTCCTGATAGGTCTCTTCACTAACATGTATGCACCTGCTTCTTGTTGGAGATTGACAGATGGAAATAAAAAAATAAAAAATAAGTAGAGTAGATTGCCAAGCTATTGCAACACTCCTAGACAGGATGACTTCACAAATATGAATCCTCTTTACTCTTTACTGTAATTGAGTGTTTGTGTTAAAGGTTTGTTGTTGTAAGTGATTAGTCAACAGCTCCACCCTGCAAAAAAATCCTCTATGTTGGTTAATATCCGCAAGAGTCATTGCTGTGCGCTTTCCTGACTGGATCAGTTTGCTTCATGGATGAATACACAGCTCTTGAGACACAATCTGTGTGGTCACGCAATTGGACTCTGTAAAAAAGCAGCAGATGTGTAGGCAGTGACACCCAGGACGCTGATGAATGTATCTCGGTGATGAATCTATTTCTCATGTACAGAAAGCCCAACAGGAAGACATAGCAGCCATACTGGAGGTGCTCAAACAAGGTTTCATTGCACACTAAGAATGTCATCTTCGGAAGGTATGTCTTTAACGATCTTCAAGAAGACGAAGGGGAGACGATTCATGCATTTGTCACATGACTGAGAGAAAAGGATACCTCATGTGAATATGGGATCAACCCATAAGAGACAGGTTTGTCCTTCGTATAACTGATAAGAGTGCATGGCGCTGCCTGCTTAGGGAAAAAGAGCTCATGAGAGAGAGATTATGGACAGTAAATTAACCTCTTAACGCACGCTGTTCCGTCTACGGGACGGGACGGATGTTAGGAGGTAGCCACAAGTTCTTCTGAATGTTTTAAACACCAACCCTTAAACATATATATTCATGCCGTACATCGTTGGAAAGCTTAGATTCTCCTGATTCATTCAAGACCACTCACGACTTATATGGTTGCTCACAGCCGTAATAGTATTAGCAATTAACTCGGCTAGCCCCTGAGCTAAGTAAGAAAAGCTATAATGCTACATACCTTCAAAGTCTTCCCTTTATCCACAACGATCATCTAATGACTCAGGACTTTCTGTACAGCTCGCCAAGTATCCATTCTGCTGAAATGTGAAATCCGTTTCCATAAAACCGAAATACTTTCCTCAATATGTCAACATGTATTTAGTCCAACACGTAACGTAATAACACAAATAACAAACCTTTTACGGTCCGTTTACGTCATTTCCTGACCTGCGCGTGCATCTCAGAGTACACGTGACTAGATGTTTACGACCGTTAGCCTCTCCTGCTTCTGACGACACCACACACAAGCCAATCGGTGTTTAGGATTAGGCAGTACATGTTTCCAAAGCCAATGAGGACATGTGACCGACAACAATGACGACATGGTTTTGATTGACTGCTGTTCTAGCCTATGGAAATATTCGGTAAAATGAAGTTGATAACCTTTTAGCCAATAGTCAGAGGTTTCCAGCGGTGTATGACACTAAGCTATTAGTTTGGCTGTCCATAAACAAACTCCAAGCGTAACCGGCGTGCGCCCTGTGCGTAAAAGAGTTGAACCATATATCATTACGCACACGGCATTTTGGTACACGGTTGGTTCTTCTTCGACTTGACTTATGACTTATAGCAAAATAAACAGATAGATAGATAGATAGATAGATAGATAGATAGATAGATAGATAGATAGTTAGACATGGCCAAACAAAAAAATATGGTTATATGTAATAATAATAATAATAATAATAATATGGTGTCAGCTTTCATTAGAGACCAAGATTTTGATTGTAGGCAAAGGGGATGTGAAGTTATAGGTGTTTGATTGTGGTTATACAGCTTTGGTAACCAAGTGTCCATTTGGAGTCTCCAAAAAGGACCTGAGGAAAACGCATGGACATAAAATAATTCAGAAAAATTCATCTTTTGGTCTTTTGACTCCAAATTTGGACTGCATGAAGCCAAGACCTGTGGCTGTGGCCTCATTATGTCTATATCCCGCTGAGAGGTCCGTGAATGTCTGTACACATGTCATTGTAATGGCAAACCTATGGGCGAGTAAACAACCCCATCATTGTAACCTCTGCCACTCTTTGTCAGTAAGTCACAGAATCACACAGACACTTTTACAAGAATCCTGAGAGTGTTTCCTTTCCAATGATACCAGACACATCTCTGAGTCTCAAACTATGTGGGATCTGTGCTGCTCACAACTTGGGCATGTTGTTTAGGCTAACAGCATAAAAAACAGGGGCGTGTGTTAAGTGGTTAAATCGGGACAGACACCTAACTGAAACTGTGTGTGGATTAACTCAATGGCCCAGTCAGCACACAGTGTGTTATTAAAGGAAAAACACACAAACTTTTAGGTTCCACGTGTAGGAGACTTGGCCTGTTACATTTCACGATTCTCGAGGAGTTGCATAGTCTAGAGCACGGTAATGTGAGCATGCCAACCAATGAGCACCTCATCAGCACTTACCATGATGACGTTTGCTTCTGCAGCCCCATTGACTCTGCCAACTGACATTCGTTTCTAACTGGACAGCACTGTAGCCCCATGTGCAGTGTACTCCCATAAACATCCTGTTGGCCCTCAAGGCAGCCATTAAAGTGCAGCTGTATAAATACAAGAGAGATGGACACTTAACCACAGTCACACAACCCACACACTGGATAACTAATCTGGTTACATTAAAACAGCCAGATAAATTCTTGAGAGGTTTGTGGTCAATTTGGAATTGACCACAAACCTATCAACCTGCCTCTCAAACTTTGGCAAACTGTTGCTGGCTGACACTTCCTTTCAGAATATTGGTTGTGCTGGAGATGCATTAAAGGACACAGGACAAGCTCCAGGCCAACTTGAAGGGGATCAAGCCGATA
Organism: Scomber japonicus; assembly: GCF_027409825.1. Lineage (NCBI taxonomy): Eukaryota > Metazoa > Chordata > Actinopteri > Scombriformes > Scombridae > Scomber > Scomber japonicus. The sequence continues at coordinate 3,965,941 of NC_070591.1, read as the reverse complement.
GCCAATGACATCATAATAGGGGATTAAGGGTAGGTGGCCAACCATGACCATGATGCGAACCTCAGCGCTCTGATGGATAGATGGAGAGAAGTGAAACTGAAGATGAAGCTGCATTTCCAAGTCAGGGAGCTTTCACGGCCACGTCCTGTTGATGGACAGCTTTAAAAGCCCTGGGCATGCCCAACTCATGAATTGCCTGTTCAAGTTTATTGCCATGCTTATCAGGGGTCTGTACAGCTATGAAGGAGAGATGCTGGGTCATGGCTATGCCTGTATTAAGGTGGTATGACATCACCAGGTCAGTCACCATACAGAGTGAATCCAGTCGGACAGGCCTATGCTATTGCCAGATCACCACCCATTGGTGTCAATCTTCAGTAAGCCCCTCCTCAGTGGACCAAAGCGACTCCAGAGCATGCTCTTTACACTCCAAAACTACTGCCTCAAAGTGGTATACAAGCCACCCCTGGGCCATGCCCGCTAACGGAGTGGGAGGCAGATTAAGCCTGGGGACAGACTAAACATTTGATAAGATTGGAATAACATGTGAGCAGTACTTGTTCAAAGAAGTGTCAGGCAATTGAAGTGACATGTATGCCATGTATTATTAATGCTGAGTTAAATAGAATAGCATATTTTTAAGTCTAGGTGTTCTCTCAGGTTGAGTTTTATTGAGATTTAAGTTCATTTACAGTTGATTGAATTGTTTGATAATGGGAGATGTGCCAGGATGTGTTAACAGATCAGTTAACGGCTTCACCCTGCAGTCAAATCCTACAGGAATCAGTGAGCCGCATGAATGTGTAAATTGATCTGGCTATTGTCTTTATTCACCAAACAGCTTGCACCACCTCTGGGATGACGCTGGTTACATCCTACATCCTTTTTTGTAAAGTAGATATAGACTTTGGACTAACAGTTCATCACAGGGTTGTTTCTTCTAACATAAAACCACAAGTGTCATAAAAAGCCAATATACAAACACAATTGTCCCACTAGATGCAAAATTACATTAACTGTTGGTTAATTAGCATCAACTTAACATGATATCAATAAACGTTAATTGAATTGACATACAATATATTTAACAGTATAACTTCTAACTACTTACCTATATTAATGCAGCATCAATGTGAAATTAGCAGTCTTAGGGCTCCATCTAGTGGTAAAACATAAACTGTGCAAGATACAGTTAGGCTTCCTGACAGAGCTCCTTAGGCACATATTGGTATTTGGTAAATTGCTTATGTTTTTTTTATCAAATATTGTTGGTGCTCTAATATTATTCAGTTAATTTCATGTAGCAGTTATTACAAAACACTGAGACAAAAATAAAGAAAGGAACACCTTTGTTTCTCCACATTTCTTTCTTGAATGACACAACACATTACTAACCTTTATTTTATCTCAAAAGACCATTGAGGAGGAATCCTCATTTAAGATGGTGTCAAGAAACATTAACAGCAACACAACAATACACAAGACAATAACAGGTAAAAGAAAAGAAAAGAAAAGGGGAAAAAAGAACAAATCATCATAAGCATGAACTACTAAAGAAGGATTAACTCAACATTTTGTGAAATTTGTGTATTCCCTTTCTTGTTAAGAGCTAGACAAGCACATTGTTTGCACATAGAGAGCATTTAACACGTGGTGCTAATCATTGGGTCTGAGACATCTCGATCAAGCTCATGGCACTTTTTGGCACCGTCTGCTGCCAGTGATGCCATTGGTGGTTGTGGTGAGTGCTGGGCTTTCACTTTGAACACGTCCAACTTCTCTGGTAGCAGACCTTTGTTGAAGAGCAGAGATGCCAGGTAGGAGAAGAACACGGTGGCAGCCATGGAAGACAACATGGAGATGGTCTTAACTGGAGAGTACTGGACATAAACGCCATCCTCAAGAGTGCATCCAGGGAAGTGGAGGATTACTGGTAGTCCCAGTGTCGGATCCCCGCTCAGCAGTCTAATGACCAACCCAATCACCCAGCCAATAATAGCTCCGTAACTGTTGCAGATGTTGAAGTAGAGGACACAGATGAGCTGAGGGAAGATTAAGATGTAGGCCACCTCTGTACCAAGGAACCAGATCACTATAATGCTGTTTTTCAAGCCGCTGAATGACATACCAACCAAGCCTACTACCACTACAGAGGCACGCATCACCCACTGGATTTCCCTCTGGGATGCCTGAATAAATGTCAAGTAGAAAGGAGAATCATGTCATCAATGCTGTTCATGTTACTTTCTCTTTCATAATTCAATACGTGTCTCTTCAGTAGCAAACCTGAGGTCGCAGGATGTCTTTGTAGATGTTGGAGGTGAAAATAGTGGATGCAGACAGTAAAGCAGAGTCAGCTGAGGACATAACGGCAGCAGCAATGGCTCCAATACCAAAGATGGAGACATAGGATGGAGTGAGGTATTGCAGGGCTATGGGCAGGATTAGAGCTGCTTCCCCCCGTTCGTATGGAGATGGAGAACCATAGGAGGTCAGGTTCCAATCTGAAGGACGACATCAAGACAGAGAAAAAAGATCAGAGAGATCATGAAAAACTAATTAATTATTTTCAAACAAAAATGCTAAGACAGTTTGGACAGTCGTTTGGTAGAAAAATATGAAAAATGTCAATCACTGTTTCCCAAAGCCCAAGATACGACCTAAGATGTCTTGTTTTGTCCCGACCAACAGTCTACAACCCAAAGATGTTCAGTTTACTGTCACAGAGGACTAAAGAACCAGCTCTTCACCCTTGCAGGGATATTTCAGGGGTCATAGGAGTTCACACATCCAGTCTACATGTGCTTTGTGGACTTTGATAAGGCTTACAACCATGTGCCTCAGAGCACCATATGGCTGGTGATGCGAGACGATGGGGTATTGGGGCTGCTGCTGTGAGCCATTCAGTCCATATACAATGACTGTGAGACTGAGAGCTATGTTTGGCAGCAAGTTTGACTCGTTCTCAGTGGGTGTTGGGCCCTGCCGGGTCCCTTGTCAGTGATTCTGTTTTTGGTTTTCATTCACAGAATCTCAAGGTCCAGCTTGGTGTGGTTGTGGATGTGGTTCTGTTGTCCTCAACAAATCATGACCTCATGACCTCCAACAGACACTTTAATGGTTTTCAGCTGAATGTGAAGTAGGCAGGATGAGAGTCAGCACCTACAAATTTGAAGCCATGGTGGACTACTCCCTCTGGGTTAGGAGTGAGTTACTGGTGTTTAAGTATCTTATTCATGAGAGAAGGTAAGATGGAGCATAGGGCATTGTTATCAAAGCGTTCAATTTACCCACTGGTCTATGTTCCAACCTTCACTTATGGCCATGAGCTTTGGGTAGTGACCAAAACAATGATACTGTGGATACAAGTGGCCAAAATGAGTTTGCTTTGGAGAGTGTCTGGGCTCGTCATTGGAGATAGCCTCAGACATCTGTTAAGGCTAAGGAATGAGCTGATGCCTCTTCACATTGACAGGAGTCAGTTGAGGTGGTTTGGGAGTCTGGTCAGAAAGACTTCTATTTGCTTCTGTTCTGGGCACATCCAATTGATAGACTGGGAGGAATTGTATGTCTCTCCGGACCTGGGAATGCCTTGGGATCCCACAAGAGGAGTCAGAGGATGTTGCTGAGGAGAAGGATGTCTGGGTTTCCTTACTCTGATGCCAACCTGGCTTAGGATAAGCGGCGAACAAATGAATGGATGGAATATGTAAAAATAATGTATACATCAAGTGACAACACAAAACCCAGAGTATGTTTAGTCATCACCATTTTACATGCAGCTTTTTCCTTGATAAATGGCAATTATGTTTTGAAAGAATCATGCAAGTTGATGGACAGATAGACGTAAGTAAGCACAGGAAACATTTTGAATCCCAATGTTTTGAATTTGAATGTCTTGTTACTGGGTGTATTTTTTGCCACTGAGAAAGTGTATTACCTGTGGATGCTGCCACTGCCCCGATCAGTAAAGATGGAGTCCCAAATACAAACATACAGAAAGTAGCTGCAAAAGATGTGGTCTGAGCTGCCGCTGATGAAGAAGCAGACAAGGTTCTCTGGTGGTAGGCTTGATATCCCAGGTTCCCGCATCCCTTCAACAAGAAGCAGTTCAACTTAAAGTCACTATGTACTGAATTTGAAACTTTTAGACAACAGCAATTTAGAATAATGGCCTGTATGCGTCTAAGATTCTCGTGAAATGTTTTTGTTGAAAATCATATCTAGGCATGGCAGGTCTGGTTCAGAGTCAGATATGCACTATGGGAGATCATAGGATGATCATGGATTATACTACATCAAATACAAACGGGTTAACTCTGCCAGTATATCAGGAATGTTTCTTATGCTGAAACAACAGGCTCGATCAAGGAGATCAGATAGGACAAGTGAAACACTTTTTGATGGTACTTAGTTCTAAAAGTTTTCTTCCTGGTGGGGATTATTTAATGCCTCACTAGACCCACGAGATTTACTACATGTCCAAATAAGGTTATTCTTTACTCATCTACACATGTACACATGTGCTAGCATTCCCATGGGTATAAGATCCTAAACAAAAAGTATGCATACTCTCGTAAACCAATGTTACGTTATCTACATTCAGGCCACATGCAATACATTTTAAGAGACATGCTATGAAATACTGCTCAGAGGTTAGCAGATGACATGAAAATTACTGATTGTATGAATAACACTGTATCATTTCACCTTTGACTCTAAAGAAGGAAAATTCCTCAACAATTTTTAAGATATGTTTAAGATATGTTATCAATACCAATATAAAGGTGTTGCTGAATTGTACATTGAAGGCTGCAGACTTGCAGTGCCTAAATGATACAGGTTGGGCTTCAGGCTCTTTATGTGTGTATATGTGTGTGTACATGAATATGAAATAAATGAAGGTTGTGTGATCATAGATTATCATTTTGGCTGTGTGACAAAAATATGTTCCAGCCAAAGTTACGCCCACACTTTGATGTTATCAGCCCTGCTATGAATTACATTTTTTACCTTGCAGCAACAACAGTCAAACTTCTTGTGTTAATTTGTCAGGTATGTTTTGCATTGAAACAGGCTTATGTGTGGCTTATATAAGAGTCAGAGGTTAAGGAAGAGCCAATCAAATGCATCTTAAAAAAGAAATACATTTGTTTCTTCTACTTACCAAAAATAAGAAATAATCCATCGCCCTCCAAATCATGTGCGGTTCTAGTTTACCTAACCAGGGACCATGTAAGGTGTTGTTCAGGGCCGTCTGAGTGATGTCTAAGGAGTAGGGGCTCATCAGGACAAAAGGGACACAGATCCACTACAGATACAAAAATGTGAATCATAAACACAAAAAATAATCTTGTTGAAACTGAATTCATTTACTGTTATAAACCAGTGAGAGTAACACACACAGTGGTAGAATAAAAACTCTGATCCTTTTCTTAAGTAAAAGTACAGATACTGCAATGTAAAATACACTAGTACAAGCAAAAGTCCTGCATGAAAAATCCTAGTCGGAGAATATAGGTATTATCAGCTTGATGTAGTTAAAGTATTGCAGTAAAAGTAGTGGTTTGGTCCATCTGACTGATATATTACTATATGTAAGATACCTCTCACAAAACTGTTGTGGAACCCAAAAAGGAACAAAGTACAACAAACTCAAACTCACCAAGCTGATGAATACGAGGATGAGCTGTAACACATCCGTGTAGGCCACAGAGTAGAGACCTCCCACTAGTGTGTAGATGATAACCACAGCAGCAGAGATCCAGATACACACAGTATAGGGCAAATCCAAAATCACACTTATAGTTGCACCTATAAAACACATCATATAAAATAAATCTTACAACCCAATCTTGTTTGAATATCTAGTTTGCAACTCTGTATACTTTTTTTTGACATTTTTGACATAGTTTAATATAATAATGTTAAAAAATAAATATAGTAAATATAGATTTAACTTTAACCTTACAATATGCAAGACACACATCTATTGCATTATTTATTGTATACTGAAAACTTTGTAAAAGACCACATTTACTGTACCTAAACCCATCAGTGTTGAAGGAAACCAGGTAACATCAACTGTAAGTGAAGACAGGGCCTGAAGGGCTGTAACTGTTTTTCCATACTTGATATGAAAAGGGTCCAACATGGTCACATATTTTCGAGCTCTCATACGTTTCGCGAATACGAAGCCACCTTGAAAATGAAATGTTTTTTATAAAAATGCAAAACAAGCATGACAAGGTTCAACATGGAAAGTACACTCAAGAGATAAACATGTTGAATGTTGGACAGCTTTCATGCCCTGATGAAACAGATGATGTTCTCGTTTTATATTACACATATTGTAATTGTTTTAAAATCTGTGTATGCATTAGTCTCAAATAGTTTGTACTGTTTACATTTGTTCTGTCTTACAACCTGAATTTTGACCTTAAAAATCACTAGATTAAATGTTCATCTAAACTTAAAAGGTTCTGTATGTAAGAATCAGAAATTCCTTTTTATCAGCGAAACCTTTAGCCATTAAGCTTGTGTGTATGTAACGTGAGACTATTTTGTTATTATCTCAGGAAATGTCCCACCTACCCCTGCCTTCTCCCGCTGCTGCACGCTTACACAGAAGCACACATGCAGAATCTGCAACGTCCAACCTGCAAAAAATACTGCCAACTTACAAAACATGTTTACTAAACAGGGGCAGGCCTGGTGAGCTGTGGCCAGGTACCAACAGACTGTGGTCATGAAACAACACGCTGTGGCCAGGGAGCGAAGCGCTGTAGCCAGGGACCAACAGACTGGGGCCAGGTAACGACACACTGTGGCCTGGGGACCAGCGCACTGTGGCCAAGGACCAACAGACTGTGGCCAAGGACCAACAGACTGTGGCCTGGGAGCAGGGAGTTGTGAAATGTGTGCTTATTACACCTTTGGACAACCAACAGAAAAAAACAAAAGGGGTAAGTTATGTTCTGCTTTTGTTCTGGAGTTTGTTTTCTGTTGAAAAAAGTGTGTGATTGATGGGACAGCTTGCCATTTCAGTAGGTGGAGAGCTAACAATGGTAGCATGTTACTAGTCAGATAGCACCATTCCTGTTGTGTTGCATCACTATGCTGGTTGTCTGTTTACATTAGTGGGAAAAAGGCCAGTACATAAAAACGTCACTGGGTATCAGTCCACAGGCTGCTGCTGTGAAAGCTGGGGAAGGTCTCATTTTTTAAGTTACATTAATACACATTGATTCATTGCTAATAAAGAAAACAATTAATACAACCAAATTGCTTTGCATTTCGCAGTTTTGCTGAGAGCGGATCATGCTTGTTGTATTGTTGCACTGCATTGGCATTTGGACTCAAAAAGTGTTCTCGTTGTTAATTGCTTTGTAGCATATATTGGGAAAAATGCACCCATTCTCTAAATTACCTGTTTGTAACCTGTGTTTTTGGGGCACAGGCAAATGGTTCATGGTGTTCACTCGGCCAATTCTGTGAATCCCCATGTCTATTTATCTTTAACTTGGCTTAATGCCAAGTAAGGTAAACCTGTCAAACATAGTCATATATGAACTACAGGTGTTAACATCTTTGCGTATGACCTTTCACACATAGTGATGTATGAACTATAGATGTTAACGTCTTTGTATATGATGTGTATATAAACCGGATTCTATCAGGATACCATGCACTTTTTGTCAGAAACTTTCCATGTTGCTGATTGAATTTGCAGGTGAATAAACTAGAACTACACTGATCTTGTTTGTTACGTTCTCTGTTTTCCAGAAATTCCCACAAAAAAGAAAATGCAGTTGTAACATATCATAAGTTCTTCAACTCTTACCAAAAATATAAGATGCTCCATATGCAGAAAACAAAATGATGGCCCAGATTAGTCCAAAAGAAGGTGTGTACACCATCTCACTTGTGCCAACAATGAAGCTTCCACCGATACATGTAGCTGCAGAAAAAAGAAATACATTCTGAACAAATACATACATTGGCAAGCAAGACTGATTTGGTGACACACCCTAAAAGATGATAAGATAATTTTGAATAACAATTACTGACTGCGATGGAAAATTACTGAGACACTGAATTTGTGCTCAGTCTCTGTTAAGCTAGGATAATTAATGACCAGTTGAGGTATATGGTTTGAGTGTCTCAAGAGTGGGAGATGAAGGGGTATCATTGCCTTGTTACACAATTGGTTGTTTGTGTCTCTGTCTAAATTCTGTATGTTACATTTGAGTTCACGCTCTGCTTTCAGATCCCTGAATAAACACTTTTCTTGTAAGACAACAGAGATGTGACCAGAGAGTTTAATTTCTTCATAAGATAACAGTTTAATAATTAATGTATTAACTGTATTTACTTATTTCTCAGTTATCTGGTGCCTTTAACTGTTGCTTACAGTATACTGCCACTGACAGCAGCAGGTCTGAACATATTTGAAGTCCGACGGGGAAAGCGTCAGGGAACTGATGTAACTTGATAGAGCTGATAAAAATACAACAGAAGCAATGAGGAGATCAATACCACAGTAATATAGTGTTTCAGTACATAACTGCTTCATTGCTGGGTTTAACCAGATAAGGAACCAAAGATACCAAGTGTTTATTAAAGCAACATTTGGCCAGAAAGATCTAAGACATTGCTGGTTGAAATATTTAAGATAAGATTAAAATCTTTTCATCATAATGAAGGAAATGTCTGAATTCCACAGGACAAAAAGCACAATGCCTACAAACTCACCTGTCATAGTAAAGATCCCCACTACCAGATTAAGGCTTCGGTTCCCCAGCAGAGCCATTTCCATTTTGGTACCTGTGCTCTTTTTCTGTTCCTTTTTGGACTTGAATGAAGCCCATATGCCAGTTCCAAGGACCAGCAGGTAGAAAAATACCATTGTTATCACTCCTGGGATGTTTACAGCCATGATTAATCCAAAGACGTCCTCACGAGCTTAAGTCTGACTGAACGTATGAGTGTTATTTCCAGAAGGTGAAGAGAAACATGCCACACCTTCAATACATTAATTTGCCCTCAGAGAAAGAGTCTCATCCTAGAATTTATTATTATAATGGATATATCAAACTACAGGTATAGGATTAGGGTTAGGGATACCTAAAGGCAAAGGTACAGAAATGTATAATCTTCCTTTTCAGCCAAGCTCAACAAATAAATGACTGAAGAGGGAAATTATGTTCATGTTCTGCTGTTTATGGATCTCCGACAGGGGAACTGAATTGAGTCAACTGTCATCTGATACGTAAGATATCTGTGTGGATCTTTCCATTTTTGTTGTAGGCTAATTGTATCCCCATACCTTTTAAGTCGTTTTTGTTGTTACCTGTGAGTTCTGCTGTTGCTTTTCAGCCAAGCTCAACAAATAAATGACTGAAGAGGGAAAAACAGTAAATTATGTTCATGTTCGTACCTCGAATAGAGCCTAACGCACGTCTGTGATTCAGTTGAACTAGTCAACGATGGATCAAATTTCACTTTCATCATTCAACACATTTTCTCTATAGGGTACATTATGGCGTTATTTTTGTGCCACATTAGTGAGCATGCAGTGGGCTCACACTTTATATAGTGTTAAAATGATATAAAATAAAATAACGCCATAATAAATAAAGGATAATGTAAGAATTGTGATGTGTGTGGTGGTGGGGCTAGGCTGTCGTGGATTTCAGATATATAACTTGACTGTCCATTATCTGATGTTCCTTGATGACTGATGTTAGTGTCAGTATTGCACACTCTACAGAACAAATGTTGGGGAGGTCTGGAGACACGGAGGCATGGCCGTCTCTCCAAGTAACTTTCCAGAAACTTTTGAGGTGCATGGATTGTTTTTTTTTTTTTTTCTAATCGGACATTGCTGCCATGATACTCACTACAATTACAGACCAGGGAGGGTGAAGGCAAGGGGGACGAATAAGACCCTAGGCCCGAACTCTTCTTTCTTCTTTTGCTTTTTGATAGGTTCAAGACCCCGTTAGCATACACTTGCTTACAGCTCACAGGGCTGGCGTACTTTGATGCCAAAAGTCAGGTCTAGAGAGCCTTTCTGAGATACAGAGGACAATGAACTGTGAGTATTTTTATACACAAGTACTTTAGATCTTATGTAATATGTGGGCGTTTCTGTCAGTTTGTTCAATCTAATAAATCTGTCATCTGAAAGTGTCTCGACTGAATGGAATGATGAGGCTGAATGACAGCACATATGATAAATGACTTCAGAGACTTGAGTTTGCATCTAGAGTCCTCTGTGGTTAGGTTTACGCAACAACGATGCATTGGTTAACATCAGTGGAAGAACTGGTTTTCAATGCTTCCAATGAATACAAATCATATAGAGTGAAATACACTAACACTCATTCTTAGTTGTACTTCCTGTTAATGTATCTGTTTACTGTGTCATGATTGCATACAACATGCATTTTCCATGTCACATTAAAAGTTTAAATCACATTTCTACGTGCAGGTATGAGAGAGCTAGGTGACTCTGAAAAAAGGTGAATTTAAAAAGAAAATTCCCATTCATTTCCAATGGAGAATTATTCCCCGGTGTTTTGAGAATACACACACACACACACACACACAAATATAAAGAAACGTCTTTGTTTATCTATCCTCACTTCCATTAGCAGCTACAGTACGTTTTCATTTTGTCCAACCTTTTTTCCAAGTAACTTACATAATAAGTAAGCATTCAAGAAATTAAATGATTTCAACTCACATAAAGAAAATCTACATTATCAAAGTCGTGTCAAAATTGCAAATAATCAGACCTAAAGATACTTGGAGATTAAGGTGGTGTACACATACAGTTTTATTGGACCAACAGAATGATCGAGGCAGGTAGATTCAGGGTTCAGGGGGGAGCAGGAAGATCCAGGAGTCTGGTCACTAAGTGTGGAGATCAAGGGTGGTGTTTCTCAGGTGACAGGAGCAGCTGGAGCCAGAAAGGTGAGTGTCTTTCCTTTAGTCCAGTGGCAATACTGAGTGGAGGTTCTCGGATCCGTAGAGTCAACAGGAAATAGGTGAGTCTAGCTGGAGCCCGAAGCAGAGCGGAGTTCAGGAAACCAGGGAGCAGTGGATGACTCATAGCTGGCTAGCAGAGAATGACACGTTAGAATGACAGAAACAGGCAACGAGAAGCCAGAGCATAATACCACGCAACTGACTATCTGGCAAAGAATGGAGTGAAGGCAGAGAACGGAGCTCAATTTAAAAAAGTAATAAATAGATGATCCAGTAGGCCCGATTGGACCCACTGGCCATATGTTTATTATCCTGATTTGATTCATACATAGACTGAAATGTAAACACAACTTGCTGGAACTATAAGTTGGTACAACAACAGTCAGCTAGTTGTAATAATGATAATTAAGTGTTGCACCTAACACGTGGTGCTAATCATTGGCTCTGAGACATCTTCATCAAGCTCTGCCAGTGATGCCGTTGGTGGCTGTGGTGAGCGCTGGACTTTCACTTTGAACACGTCCAACTTCTCTGGTAGCAGACCTTTGTTGAAGAGCAGAGAAGCCAGGTAGGAGAAGAACAAGATGGCAGCCATGGAAGACAACATGGAGATGGTCTTAACTGGAGAGTACTGGACATAAACGCCGTCCTCAAGAGTGCATCCAGGGAAGTGGAGGATTACTGGTAGTCCCAGTCTTGGATCTCCACTCAGCAGTCTAATGACCAAGCCAATCACCCAGCCCATAATAGCTCCATAACTGTTGCAGATGTTGAAGTACAGGACACAGATGAGCTGAGGGAAGATTAAGACGTAGGCCACCTCTGTGCTAATAAACCAGACCACTATAATGCTTTTTTTCAAGCTGGTGAGTGACATACCAACCAAGCCTACTACCACTACAGCGACACGCAACACCCACTGGATTTCCCTCTGGGATGCCTAAATAAATGTCAAGTAGAAAGGAGAATCATGTCATCAATGCTGTTCATATTACTTTCTCTTTCATATTTCAAAATGTGTCTCTTCAGTAGCAAACCTGAGGTCGCAGGATGTTTTTGTAGATGTTTGAGGTGAAAATAGTGGCTGCAGACAGTAAAGCAGAGTCAGCTGAGGACATAACGGCAGCAGCAATGGCTCCAATACCAAAGATGGAGACATAGGATGGAGTGAGGTGTTGCAGGGCGATGGGCAGGATTTGAGCTGCTTCCCCCCGTTCATATGGAGATGGAGAACCATAGGAAGTCAGGTTCCAATCTGAAGGACAACATCAAGACAGAGAAAAAAGATCAGAGAGATCATGAAAACCGAATTAATTATTTTAAAACAAAAACGCCTAGACAGAATTAGTTATGAACAATATCATCACTAGGGCTGGAACTAACAATTATTTTTTAAATCGTTTTCCTGATAAATTGATTGTTTTTTAGAAAATAGTGAAACATTTCAATCTCTACCCATTTATTGAAGCTCTGTCAAAGAGAGCAAGTGAAATACTGTGTAATGCTACTCAATTCTGAAAGTTTTCTTCCTGGCAGGGATTACTAGACCCTTAAGATTTACTACATGTCCAGAAACCCAGAGTATGTTTAGCCATCACAATTTTACATGCAGCTTTTCCTTATCATTATTTTTGAAAAAATCATACAAGTTGATGGACAGTGGCAAGTTTTAGACATCAATAAGTGCAGAACACATTTTGAATCCCAATGTTTTGCAAGAAGAAAAATGTACTTTGAATTTTTTGACCATCAATGTCATATACAGTTATACCGTAAATTCTTGTGTGTATATTACAATATGCACATTTGAAAGTGTATGACCTGTGGATGCTGCCACTGCCCCAATCAGTAAAGACGGAGTCCCAAATACAAACATGAAGAAAGCAGCTGCAAAAGATGAGGTCTGAGCTGCCGCTGATGAAGAAGCAGACAAGGTTCTCTGGTGGTAGGCTTGATATCCCAGGACGCCGCATCCCTTCAATAGAAACAGTTATATTTGAAGCATCTGTGTGCTGAATTCAAAACTTTTAGACAACAGCAATTTAGAATAATGGCCTCTATGTGTCTTAGATTTTGGTGATTTTTTTGTGATGTAAACTTGTTTTTTTTTTTATCACTTTCATAAGCAACTGTATCTAGGCATGGCAGGTCTGGTTCAGAGTCAGATATGCACTGGGGGAGCTGATCATGGATGCTACTATATCAGTTCTGTGAACAAAAATATTGAAAACTGGTTAACTCCTAACTGAAGATGGTTTCAGTTGATCTGGATTTCTTGTGCTGAAACATTTATTGAAGCTCTGTCAAAGAGATCAAGTGAAACACTGTGTAATGCTACTCAATTCTGAAGGTTTTCTTCCTGGCAGGGATTATTTAGCCCCTGACTAGACCGTTAAGATTTACTACATGTCCAAAGAAGGTTATTCTTTACTCATCTAACATGTGCTAACATCCTCTAGATCAGTGGTCTCCAACCCTGCTTATGGAGAGCTACATGCCCTGCATGTTTTAGGTATCTCCCCACTCTAACACACCTGATTCTAATAATTAACTCGTTACCATGCAGCTGAAACTTGTCAATGGGTTTGATAACAAGTAACAAGTTGAATTTTACCATGCAGTAACAAAAATCAAACTAAAACATAAATCCAACCTCTGTGTTAATTTTACACAGGTATGTTTTTCTATAGTAAGCATCCAAACAGGCTTATATTGAAGGGGAATATGAAATCTCAATCAGCATTTTTTTTATTGTACCAAACTGAAATATGAGCTGACATTTGGCCAGGAACACATCAGTGTTACAAAAGGTAACATTTTGCACAGTGAATCTGTGACTGTTAACACCATTAATCGCAAATAGTGTGTTTCATACCAGAGTTTAAGCTACAGTAATTATGAGAGTCAGAGGTTAAGGAAGGGTCAATAAAATGCATTTGAAAAAGAAAAACAAGTGTTCATCAACTTACCATAACTAAGAAATAATCGATCGCCCTCCAAATCATGTGTGGTTCTAGTTTACCCAACCAGGGAGCGTGTAAGGTGTTGTTCAGGGCCGTCTGAGTAATGTCTAAGGAGTAGGGGCTCATCAGGACAAAGGGAACACAGATCCACTACAGAGACCAAAATGTAAATCATAAACACAAGAAATCATCAGGTTGAAACTTCATTTTCTGGGGAAACATGAACAAGACTGAATTCATTTACTGTTATAAACCAGTGAGAGTAACACACACAGTGGTAGAATAAGAACTCTGATCCTTTTCTTAAGTAAAAGTACCAATATAGCAATGTCGAAGTCCTCCATGAAAAATCGTACAGAGTACATAGGTATTATAAGGTTGAACATTTATTGAAATGAAAGCATGTGAAAAGTTTAGAGGGAAAAATCACTATTTGGTGGAGCTGTTAACAACTCATAGACATTTGAAATGTGAGCCCGACTACACTGCTTTTTGTAAGACGTCAAAAGACAAAAAGGCTGGAAACCACTGCTTTCATCTTTTTAAAAGCTTAATATATTATTCATTGTGTCAAATCTTAAAGTAGCATCAGATGTAAATGCTCAAGTAAAGATCAAGTACCTCAAGACTGTACAGTACTTGAGTAAATTTGTTTCCACCACTGCATGCGGGATCTTGCATTTTAAGTCTTTAAACCTGAGTATACAACAAATGCAATCTGTCCAATTATTTTTAAAATGTTTGGTAGTAGATAATGGATGCATCGATACATAAAGATATGTAGATATATACATTTCTCAGTTAAAGTAATTATGTAACAAGTGCGCAAGTCAGAGTCTGACAAAAGAAGAAAACTAGTCAAGAATTTTTTTAATTTTTTTGCCCAATGACGAATCCCAAATGTGTTGTCTATTCAAGCTAACAAAACAAACTCACCAAGCTGATGAATATGAGGAGGAGCTGTATAACATCTGTGTAGGCCACAGAGTAGAGACCTCCCAGTAGTGTGTAGATGATAACCACAGCAGCAGAGATCCAGATACACACAGTATAGGGCAAATCCAAAATCACACTCATAGTTACACCTATTAAAGCAAAGTAAAAATAGATTTAACTTTAACTTTATAATGAGTAATATACACATCTATTGCATTATGTATTGTACACTGAAAACTTTGTGAAAGACCACATTTACTGTACCTAAACCCATCAGTGTTGCAGGAAACCAGGTAACATCAACTGTAAGTGAAGACAGGGCCTGAAGGGCTGTAACTGTTTTTCCATACTTGATATGAAAAGGGTCCAACATGGTCACATATTTCTGGTCTCTCATTGGCTTTGCAAATAGCAAACCACCTTGAAAATAAAATATAACATGCAGAACAGGCATGACAAGGGTAAACATGCAAAATACACTCAAGAGATAAACTGAATATAAGACAGGTTTCATGCCCTGAAGAAACAAATGATGTTTGAGTTCTCATTTTATATTACACATATTGTATTGGTTTTATGAATGGTTTCATAAGCATTAGTCTCAAATAGCCTGTGCTGCTTACATTTGTTCTGTCTCAAAACCTAAATTTTGACCTGACAGTGGAGCTATACAACACCGATGTTCATCTGAACTTACATACATTAGCTGAATTTGGTTGAAAGTGGATTCTTCTTATTGTATTGTTACTCTGCATTGGTGCAATGTCTCAAAAAGTGTCTCATTGTTAATTGTCTTGTAAGAAATGCAGTTGTCACATATTATAAGTTCTTTAGCTCTTACCCAAAATGAAAGACACTCCATATGCAGAAAACAGAATGATGCCCCAGATTACTCCAAAAGAGGGCGTGTACACCAGCTCACATGAGCCAACAATGAAACCTCCACCGATACATGTAGCTAGAGAATAAATAAAGACATGTAAATAAAAGACAAACAGACAACATACTCAAAACAGACAATGGTTAAACTTTTTCGGCTGGTTGGCAAAGACAAACTCGTTGAAATAAACTGGTTGAAATATTTAAAATAAGATTAAACTCTTTTCATCATCATGAAGGAAATGTCTGAATTCCACAGGACAATGCCTACAAACTCACCTGTCATAGTACAGATCCCCACCAGCATGTTAAGGCTTCGGTTCCCCAGCAGAGCCATGTCCATTCTGGTAGCTGCACTCTTTTTCTGTTCCTTTTTGGACTTGAATGAAGCCCAGATGCCAGTTCCAAGGACCAGCAGGTAGAAAAATACCATTGCAATCAATCCTGGGATGTTTACAGCCATGATTGACTCAATAGACCTCCTCACAAGCTTAAGTCTGTCTGAACTTATCACAGTGTTATTATCACAGGCTTTCCAGAAGGTGAAGAGAAACCTGCCACACCTTCAATACATTAATATTCCCAGAAAGTGCTTAGGCTGCTCCAGGTGACCAGGATAAAGTTGGGTAGGTTCTCTGGCTACGAGGGAGAGCGAAGATTTCTTCTGTCGGTCCACCACTGTCAGCTACTGGCCAACTTTTACCTAGTTTACTTCCCCCAGGGGTTTGTTTTATGTCATTTGCTTTAGGTTGCTGGCTTGTTTGTGTGTGTTTGTGTGTGTGTGTGTGTGTGTGTGTGTGTGTGTGTACACCCATTAGGCTATCAAATGTCAGTTGAACAGGAAGGCTTAAGGGACACAAGTAAAATTAATTCAGTAGACTACTCTTTTCTTGGTTTACTATTCATTTGTTTTAGTGAGTCTTTCATTTTTATTTGGGGGTATGGTTGTTGGCCTTTGATTCCAATTTCAGTCTGTTGTCAAGATGATGTTATCCCGTTTCAAAGGCCACATCAGGCATTGGTATGACGTGAAGTGGTAACACCAGACCTTCTTAAAATTCCCTGGCAGGAAGCATTGGTCAATCTTGTGCAAGGCGCTCACAAATTGAGTTGTTACAGCTGTGGCCATGTTCTTATCAGAGACGTCAGCCGTGTAAAGCCTACTGAGGCTCTTCCACCAAAAGAAGGATTCTTTTATCATCCACTGTAAAGAGGGTGTTATCACTCCTGGCCGCTTTCCAGATCGAAATGCTGCAGGACTTTGCAGGCTTGATTTTCGTATGGGCCCATGCTAGAAGCTCCTCCAGCCTATTAAGGAGACATAAGAATAAAAAACATAAGACCTAATGAAAATCTGTAACTGTCTGTAAATAGGTTAGGGATAGGTTACCTACTCCCTCTGAGTAAAGTCATAGGTGTTCTTCAGTTTGTTGGAATAGTCCAAATGAAAGTTATCTATTGGTCCAAAGTCAGGATAAACACCCCCTGAAGTCAGATATCCAACTTGGAAAGTCTGACGTACCCCACCAGCCCCGACCTCAAAGTCCAAGGTGGTACATGGCTCACATCGCATCCAGTCTTAAAGGGTTAAAGAAATATGTTAAAGATGCATTTTAATATCACATTTTAATATCACATTGCCAGCCAGATCATGTTAAAACTTCAAGTTGGCAATATTTGGTGCCTCACCTGAAGGGATTACACTTTCAACAAATCAAGCATATGTGGTTGCTTTTGTCACACTCCTTGCCAGGAAATTAATTCTTCTTAATTGGAGAAGCCCTAAGGCTCCAACACATAAACGCTGGCTTGAAGAAGTACTGGCCTATTTAAAAATAGAAATTGAGATACTTCTCTCAGGGCTGTACTAAGAAATTTTATAATGTGTGGCAGCCATTTATGGACTATTTCAAGGAATTCTCTATTCCTGCACAGGATAACTGCCTGAGTTTCTGAGATACAGTGGGGCAATGACCCAGCCAGCATGTCCATGTGGGCCCCACATGGGATAAATGCGGGCTACGTGGGTACTGAGTGGGCATGGGCTTGAACTGGGCAAATTTTGCAGGTCCCACATGTGTGACTGTATGAGCCCCATAAGAGATGTAAGTGGGCTAAGCAGGCATGGGCATAAACAGGGCAAATTGTATGGTTTCAGAAACATGGGCCCCATATGTGAAACCCATTTGGGTTGGCCAAAGTGGCCGCATTTAAGGTCCATTCTGATTCCACAGAGATCCCAAATGGGCAAACACATGGTCTCACCCAGGTGGGCCCCACCTAAAAACCAGTCAGAACCCACTTGAAGCCCATACAGGCAAACATAGGTGGGACTACCATGGAAACTGCGGACAAACCCACTTGGGACCAATATTTGCAGCCTAAATTTAACCCTTATGGGGCCCACATGGACATGCTGGCTGGGGAGCTATGAGTAACCTCTACATTTAGTATTCTTGTACAAGTGCACTCTTGTTCCCCAGTGGGAATTAACATCATGTGACTTTTCATCTGCAGCATCTATGTCACATCTAATATGTGGTCATTTCTGTCAGTACGTTTAGTCTCATGAATCTTTCGGTGTCACCAGTATGGAATGAAGACTTGGCTGAAAGCGACAGTGACATGTGACATCATGTTGTGCGACAAGATTATTTCTAGTCTATGTTTGAATGCTGTTAGTATGGAGGCAGCTGTTGTTGGATGGTGACAGTACAAAGTGCAAGGCGTCAGAGACTTCAGAGACCTGTGATTGCATCTTGAATCCCTCATGGTTACAATTAACAAGAATGTACCAAGAAAATCCCTCTCAGACAATTTCCTTCAGCACAATCCATTAGTTAAAACTGACAGTTTGAAGGGGACATATTCTTTACATTTCTAGCTCTATATTAATATTCTGAGTCTCTACTGGAATATCTTTGCATGATTTCCTGTTAAAAACTCCTTATTTATCTTCTACTGGTCCTTTATGCAGCCGCTTAGTTCAGCCTTTGTCTGAAACAGGCCACTTCTTTGTACTTTTTAGCTGTATTCTCTGCTGTATAAAAACATTTGGCTTTTGGTCTTCTCTCTGTCTTGCTGTTATTGCAGATGTCTGAACTCACTGCGACCCTTAAACTTGCTGAAAAGCTTTGACATTTAATCTGTGATGGTCTGGGGTTTATGAGAAACTCTTTTAGCTAAAGGCTGAAGAAAAAAAATAGAAATGTTGACAAAACAACAATAAAATAATATTGCTTGAATCATATGTGAACAACACAAGAAACTGGCTGTGAAAAAGGCTGTTTTTTCTCTTTATGTCACTATAAAAACTATAAAAACAGGATTTAAAATTTTGATTTTGTGAAGGAACTCCTCAGCTTACATTCAAAATCTGTTTTATTCAGTCAATCCATAAATACAAGGCAACATTTACATACATCTTTTAACAATAAAAAAGGAATCTCATAACCATTCATATATCATTCATATATATATATCTGTTGTATCCACATCAACACTACTTGTCAAAACATTCTCTGAACCAACAGTTTCAGCTCCACCTCTCTCACACTATCCCCAAAATATCTCCTCCTCTGTTGGAGGCTAGTTGAAGCTCTTTTTGTTACACAGATGTGATGAATTGAAAAAGCTGTTTAGACCCCTGGTGCTCAAATTGAACTCTAGTAGATGAAACTGGGGAAAAAGTCGAATTTTAGTCTAAAGATTAAACCTGCAAACTCGTGTTATTAAGCAACTTAAGTTTAATACTGTTGTCCATTTTAGAGGCTAGGTAAACCCCTAGTCTATATATTAGATATTAGCTTGAATCTAAAAAGTGTTAAAAGCAGAAGTGGAGAGATTCTTCTCGACTTGATCCAAAAAAAACTTACTTTATCCTTTCTCTCATCATAAGACCAAAAAACTTGGTTAAACTTCTCTGAATGTTTAAGTACAACAAAACACTCTCACACAGAGCCGTCATGTCATGTCAGTGAATAAAAATCAATACATACTAAGTTTATACAAATCTTTAAACCAGCTACAGTATAACTCAACTAGTAACTCAGTTATTAAGTAAATTGTACTGAAATAAATCAAAACCTATTGCGTACAGTCATCATTAATCAATAAATAAGTCATCTTCTTGCTGACTTCAACTCAGCTTAAAATAAATTAAGTAAAAGAGAGAGGAAAGAAAAACACATCTTCACGTTGTCAGCCGAGACATTGTCCAGCAATATTGGCGATCAATGAATCTACCAGTGCTAATAATCACATTATTAACAACATCCTGATTAGATTTCACATTTTTGATCAGAAGCTCACATCCCTGCTGTTTTTTTTATAAATGTCACAACGGGAGAAGGTTTTTTATCCCGTGTACAATTTATGTTTGAGTAAATGTAACCCTGCCAATGCTCTCCAACACAACCAAACACTCCGGCTGAGCAGGTTTCCCCTAAGGGGCTCATTATCTGTCGACGCATATTAGACGGTTTAAAAGTCATGCAAAGTTCACTGACAGAGAGTGTAAATGCTAAGGAAAACCTCTCTAGATAAATAGAGATAATAATAATTAAAAAAAAAAAAAAGACTTGTGTGCTTCTTCAGTATGGAATTGAAATGTACAGTCATGCCCAACCAAACATCAGGCAGGACCTTTTATGTCAAATTCCTGCAGGTTTCTACTGGCTGAAGTTACACAGGAGGCTCTTGGCTCCGCTCTGCCATGAATTCAGTGTCTCCATTGGAGTTTTTCCATCCTGCACAAGAGAAAAGAAAAAAAACACACAATCAAAAAAAACTGTGTTGGAGCTCTTCAGACTCATTAACAATAGATAACAAGAGTCTGAGGTAAGCTTGGTACTGTAAGCGTCAATATTGGAAGAAGTGGAAGCAGATTCTTAAGTAAAATTAATAATATATGGACCACCACTCTGACCACTCAAAGCACTTTTACACTACAAGCCTCATTCACCCATTCACACACACATTCATATGCTGATAGCAGGTATTTACTGCATTCATATGCATGTATTCACTTGTCAATGGCACTGCCTTTAGAAGCAGTTTGAGGTTCAGTATCTTGGCCAAGAACACTTTAAATGTACAGACTGGAGGACCTGCTCTACCACCTCAGCCACAACCGCAATATTATATAAAACTACACTGTTAAAGTAGAGTCGTACAAAGTCGTCTTATTTTCTGCAAAATTGACTGAAATTATCGAAAGTAAAAGTACTGAATAATGGCGCGTTTCAACATTTCTGCCAATAAATGCCCCCCCCCCCGAAAGCTTTATTTTCTAAAAACAGTATTGAATATCTCTCTGAGGTGTTGCTCTGTACTTACACAGTTCTTAGTTTTGAGACTGGCCCCGTACATCATCAGCAGCTTGATCATCTTGAATCTGTTTATTCTCACAGCATCGTGCATGGGTGTGTCTCCGTCCTGCAGTCAGCGAGAAAAACAGACATTTAGTATATACGTAAAGCTCATCTGGAATCATTTCAGCATATTTAGTTTGGACCATTGTAATTTAACATATATAGATAACACAAGTCTGCAGCACCACATTTTGCTGCTGTTAGCCTCAGGCCGTAAACGCTGCAGTGACTGAATTAGCTTTAAATCCTTCTGCAGGAGATTTAATGTAGACCAGCTGCAGATGTCTCGGTCCTTACTCTGTCTTTGGCGTTGACGTCCGCTCCACAGTGAATGAGATGCTCAGCACACTCGTGGTGTCCTGTCCTCACGGCCACATGGAGAGGAGTGCTGCGCAACTGGGGAGGAAACAAAAGCAAAATGTCTCGATTAATGCAAGAAAAATATTTATAATGTCACTAAAACATTAACCCTCCTGTTGTCCTCGAGTCAAGGAAGGAAGGGAGGAAGAAGGAAGGAAAGGAGGAAGGAAGGAAAGAAGGAAGGAAAGGAGGAAGGAAAGGAGGAAGGGAGGAAAGGAGGGAGGGAGGAAGGAAAGGAAAGGAAGGAAGGTAGGAGGGAGGGAGGAAAGAAGGGAGGGAGGAAGGAAAGGAAAGGAAGGAAGGTAGGAGGAAGGGAGGAAAGGAGGGAGGGAGGAAGGAAAGGAAAGGAAGGAAGGTAGGAGGGAGGGAGGAAAGAAGGAAGGGGTGAAGGTAGGGGGGAGGAAAGAAAGAGAGAAGTCAGGAAAGAAGGAAGGAAGGACGGAACCCGGGAGGACGACAGGAAGGTTAAAGAATCAAACATTACACTGGTGTAGTTCTTTAGAATGACCACCAGATGGCGCCAAAGTGAAAAGCTCCACACATACAGGGAGGATAGGAGCTCTATGCAGCAGAGGTGGCTGTTTTAACCCTCCTGATGTCCTCGAGTCAAGGAAGGAAGGGAGGGAGGGAGGAAGGAAAGGAGGGTGGAGGGGAGGAAGGAAGAAAGGAAGCGAGGGAGGAAGGAAGGAAAGGAGGGAGGAAGGAAATGAGGGACGAAGGAAAGCAGGAAAGAAAGAGAGAAAGAGTGAGTGAGGAAAGAAGGAAGAGAGGGAGGAGGGAAGGGAGGGAGGAAGGAAGGAAAGGAGGGAGGGGGCAAGGAAGGAAGGACACGAGGAAGGAAGGAAGGAAGAGAGGAAAGGAAGGGAGGAAAGAAGGAAGGACGGAGGAAAGAAAGAAGGAGGGAGGGAGAGAGAAAGGAAAAGAGGAAGGAAGGAAAGAAGGACAGAGGAAAGAAGGAAGTGAAGAAGGTAGGGGGAGGAAAAAAAGAGAGGAGTGAGTGAGGAAAGAAGGAAGGAAGGAAGGAAAGGAAGGAACAGTCAAAGCAGACGGGGTCAATTTGACCCGGGAGGACGACAGGAAGCTTAAACCCAGTTTCCAGGTTCAGACTGTGGACTAACCTTATCTCTGGAGGTGTATTTGGCTCCCTGGTCGAGGAGGAGCTGCAGAGCCGGTAGACTGCCTCCTCTGCAGGCCCAGTGGACCGCTGTGGCCTCCAGCTGAAACACACATCCAACTGTTAGACCGCTGCATGTGCAACAGATAGAGAAAAGGAAAAGAGGGGGATGGAGAGAAACGGAGAGCAAATAAAAAGATGATGAAAACTTCTCACCTTGTCTTTTTTCTCTATGACGGCTCCGGCCTCCAGCAGCCTCTTCATCACATCCACGTGTCCTTTGAACGAGGCTTTGTGCAGCGCTGTTCTCTGGAACTGGACACAATATGGAAAACATATATTATTAAAAGCAAAACAGAAACAAGATAGCAAAACATAAGGTTTATTTGGTGACACTTTAACCCTCATTATTTAGCATTTCTTTTATTTTTATGTAGGCTACCTGTCTTATAGGTTTTACTCTATTTTAGCTTAATTTTCAAATTCAACACTTTTAATTGTATGTAAATGTCTTTTTATTTTGCCATGTGTTGATTTTTATGTAAAGCACTTGCCTCCATTAAATGTTTATATACTGCTTATAAGTGACAAATTGGGATTCTTAAATATAAAACAGCTTGATGCAACTAAATATTGCTCTAAATTATACTAATAATATAAAGTTTATGTATTTTTTAATGAAAGTAATGAGATTTTGTAATGAGACATGTTTTAAACACTCACGTGGTCGGCAGCGTTGGGGTTTCCTCCGTCAGACAGATACTTCTCCACCACTGGCATCTTGTTCTCCATGGCTGCTGTCAGAAACAGCTTCTCACACACATACTCTGGCTGTAAGTAGACAAAAATAAATAAATAAATAAATAAAACATGACATCCATATCTGTCTTTCTGCATAAAGTTTAAATACAAATCATCACAACACATCTTATGAAACTTTCAGTATGAATCCAATAAAATCCGTTTTGTTTCTGAAGCTGCATTTCCTCTAACCGCCACTAGATGGCGCATCCAAGCAAAAAATGACTTTCAAAATAAGAGCACATTTTAATTAATCTTAGGTAAATATTTCCTTTAAGCGTCTCATGTCAGTGATACAATTCTGGTTAAATGAGTTTAATCTCACCACAATCTCAGGCTCTGGCTGTTTTCTCTTGCGGATGGGAGCCTTCCTCTCTCTCCTCCTCTTCCTCAGCTGCAGGATGTTGAACAGGTCGTCGACGGTTTCCAGCTTCAGCCTGCCACTTTTATCAGTCTGATGGGACAGAGACGCAGAGACATAGGGGTTCAATAAAATAATAAATAATGATATCAATGGCAAAAAGAAGGAACTCATCATCTTAATAAAAGTGCTCATTGAATAAAATGAAACATTTGCTTAAATTAATAATAATAATACCCTTGCTATGAGGTTTAAAATCCATTTTTTTTAAAGATATATTACGATTATAAGGGATAAAAAAACTGTTGTAATGTTGTATATGTTTTATATGTCAATGCCATCATTGTTGAGGTTTTAATTATTAGTATTTTAAATAAATCATTTACATGTATGCACAGTTAAAAAAGAGAAAAGTAGAGAGTAACTGAAGGGAAATCGGCCTTTTTAGTTTAGTTTTTTTCTAAATTCAGATTTTTTTT
>NC_070591.1:3920227-3941181 GCF_027409825.1 Scomber japonicus | reverse complement strand
AAGGAAGGAAGGAAAGGAAAGGAAAGAAGGAAGGAAAGGGAGGAAGAAGGAAGGACTGGAGGAAGGGAGGAAGGAAAGGGGGAAGGAAGGAGGAAGGGAGGGAGGGAGGAAGAAGGAAGGACTGGAGGAAGGGAGGAAGGAAAGGGGGAAGGAAGGAAAGAGGGAGTGAGGGAGGAAGGAAGGAAAGAAGGGAGGAAGGAAGGAAAGAAGGAGGGAGGGAGGGAGGCAGGAAGGAAGGAGGGAGGGAGGGAGGAATGGAGGAAGGAAGGAAGGAGGGAGGGAGGGAGGAGAGTGAGGGAGGGAGGAAGGAAGGAAGGATGGAAGGAAAGGAGGGAGGAAGGAAGGGAGGAACGAAGGAAGGAAAGGAAAGAAGGAGGGACGGAGGAAGGAAGGAAGGAAGGAAAGAAGGAAGGAAGGAAAGGAGGAAAGAAGGAAGGAAAGGAAAGAAGGAGGGAGGAAGGAAGGAAAGGAGGGAAAGGAAGGAAAGGAGGGAGGGAGGAAGGAATGGAATGGGGGAAGAAGGAATGAAAGGAGGGAGGGAAGGAAGGGAGGGAGGGAGGGAGGAAGGAAGGGAGGAAGGAAGGAAGGAAGGAAGGAAGGGAGAAAGGAAGGAAGGAAGTAAGTAAGGAAGGACAGAGGAAACTGACCTGAAGGCACGGCGTCGCTCGGGTCAGGAGCCGTGAATCACATCAACGTCGGGAACATTCACAGACAAACAAATGTGTGACATCGAGCCCTTGTGACCAGAACATGGCTGAGTTTTTACACTCTGACTAAATGCAGAAATATACCAGTAGAGAAGGGGTGAATGATTTAGAGAATGAAGGAAGGAAGGAAGGAGGAAGGAAGGAAGGAGGGAGGGAGGAGGAAGGAGGGAGGGAGGGAAGAAGAAGGAAGGAAGGGAGGAAGAAGGAAGGAAAGGAGGAAGGACGGAAGGAAGGGAGGGAGGGAGGGAGGGAGGGAGGGAGGGAGGAAGGAAGGAGGAAGAAGGAAGGAAGGAAGGAGGGAGGGAGGGAGGAAGGAAGGAGGAAGAAGGAAGGAAGGAAGGGAGGGAGGGAGAGAAGAGAGGAGGGAGGAAGGAAGGAAGGAAGGGAGGGAGGGAGGGAGGGAGGGAGGGAGGGAGGGAGGAAGGAGGAAGAAGGAAGGAAGGAAGGAAGGAAGGAGGGAGGGAGGAGAGGGAGGGAAGAAGAAGGAAGGAAAGGAGGAAGGACGGAAGGAAGGGAGGGAGGGAGGGAGGGAGGGAGGGAGGAAGGAAGGAGGAAGAAGGAAGGAAGGAAGGAGGGAGGAGGAGAGGGAGGGAAGAAGAAGGAAGGAAAGGAGGAAGGAAGGGAGGAAGAAGGAAGGAAAGGAGGGATGAAGGAAGGAAGGAAGGGAGGAAGGTGGGAGGAAGGAAGGAAGGAAGGAAGGAAGGAAGGAGGAAGGAAGGAAGGAAGGAAAGGAGGGAATAAGGAACGAAGGAAGGAAGGGAGGAAGGAAGGAAGGACGGAAGAAAGGAAGGAAGGAAGGAAGGAAGGGAGGGAACCAGGAAAAGAGGGAGGAAGGAAGGAGGGAAGGAAGAAAGAGAGGAAGGAAAGAAAGAGAGAAGGAGGGAAGGAGGAAGAACAGATGGGAGGGAGGAAAGAAGGAACAGTCAAAACAGACAATATACTTTAGCTCCCTCCTTTCCTTCCTTCTTTCCTTTCCTTTCCTCCCTTCCCCCCTTCCTTCCTCATTTCCTCCCTTCCTTCCATCCTTCCTTCCTCCGTTCCATCCTTCCTTCCTTCCTCCCTCCCTCCCTTCCTTAACTCAAGGACAACAGGAAGGTTAATACCAGATTTTGCGAGTAAGACGGCAGAACAATTGATGGCAGGTTAAATGCAGATTCAGAGTAAATGTGAGTTCCAGCTCAGCTCAGCAGACGACAACAGAGTCAGAGATTTATTTCTTTTAAACTCTCACTTAGTAAATTACAAACTGAACCAAGTGCTGACGACAACGGAGTGAGTCCAGACACGGCTGCAAGCAAGCAAGCAGCACAAATACTCTCTGCTGATAGTAACTCTGCTAATAATCCCTCTAAAAGTAATCTGAGTATTTCTCTTTGTTCTAACTGTAATGGAGTAAAGTTACATTTCTCATGTATCCTGATTATGTAATGCTGTTACACACATTTCATAATCAGCACTACCTTAATTCAACATTTGTACATTTTTGTGCAGAAGTGTCTGTCATAGCTGTTAATCAAGATGCCACAACCCCTTTTTATATCGTTATATAACTAATTAAAATGTATTAGTGCAGGGGAGTCAAACTCATTTTCATTTAAGGGCCACATACTTCCAAATTTAATCTCACATGGGCCGGATCATTAAAAACATGAAAGGAAGGAAGGAAGGAAAGATGGAAGGAAGAAAGGAAGGAAGGAAGGCAGGCAGGAAGGAAAGAAAGATGGAAGAAAGGGAGGAAGGAAGGAAGGAAAGAAGGAAGAAAAAGAAGACAGGAAGGAAGGAAGGGAAGATGGAAGGAAGGGAGGAATAAGAAAAGTGGGACGGATCATTAAAAAGATGAAAGGAAGGAAGGAAAGATGGAAGGAAGGAAAAGAAGGAGGAGAAGGAAGAGTAGACAGGAATGAAAGAAGGAAGGAAGGAAGGAAGGAAGGAAGGAAGGAAGGAAAAGAAGGAAGAGTAGACAGGAATGAAAGAAGGAAGGAAGGAAGGAAGGAAAAGAAGGAAGGAAGGAAGGGAGGCAGGCAGGCAGGCAGGAAGGAAGGAAAGATGGAAGGGCGGGTTTATAACCGATATCACAGTCGGCCACCAGGGGGCGATCACGATGTTCTGGCTTAGTTTTTAAGGAGGTGTCATAACTCCGTATTTAAACTTACAGTCAAAAACACCTGTGGCTCAGCGACACACACACACACACACACACACACACACACACACTCATATCCCATCTGCTAACATGGAGGGCGGGTTTATGACTGATATCACATTCGGCCACCAGGGGGCGATCACGATGTTTTTAAGGAGGCGTCATGACTCCGTATTTAAACTTACAGTCAGTGATTGAGACGATCAGTCTGTTACATCAGACTGTGAAGTAACAACATATTTCACATTCGTACAACGTGCTGTCACACACCTGCTGCCATAAAACACACTCACACACACACACACAGATAGACACGCACACAGATAGACACGCACACACACACACAGATAGCCAAGCACACACACTTTGACACAAGCACAGACACACACACACACCGAGACACACTCTCTCACACACACGCACACATACACGCTTGCACACACACTAACACACACACACAACCACACCCACAAGCACAGACACACACACACACACACACACCCACACCCACAAACACATACACACTTGCACACACACACACACACCCACACACACAGACATGCATACACACACACACACACACACACACACACACACACTTTGACACAAGCACAGATACACACACAGCCAACCGACCCACACACGCACACACACCCCGACACCCACAAACAGACACACAACCACACCCACAAGCACACACACACACACAGCCAACCCACACACACACGCCGACACCCACAAACACAGATACACGCACACACAGCACCTTCCTCTCACACTTTTACACAATCCCCATCTATATTTTTTCTGTTACCACAATGGTCTGTTCTCACACACGTACACACACACACACACACACACACACACACACACACGTACACACACAGACACACACGTACACACACACACACACACACACACACACACACAGACACACACGTACACACACACACACACACACACACACACACACATACACACACACACTTCTGTGTCATCAGAATGTCCGTTACAGCATTATGTCATCTTTCTATTCCAGAAAAACACCTGTGGCTCAGCGACACACACACACACACACACACACACACACACACACACACACACACACACACACACACACACACACACACACACACACTCACCACATACCAATATACTTCAGCTTGTGAACATATATTTTTATACCTGAACTATATTCATTAACCTTTTATAGCCACAAAGACATTTCTTAATGCCGTCATCGTCTATCTTCGTCTCCTCTTCCTCTCCTCTTCCTCTCGTCTTCCTCTCGTCTTCCTCTCACACTCGCAGACTTCTTGTGTTTTATGGTTCCTTTGAGATTACGGCTCATCACATATGGCTAAAGGTTTCCGTGAAGAGTCTCGCGTGTGTGTTCTGGTATTCATGACTTAATGAGCAGAACTTTGCAGATGTCCGTTTCACTCAGGGGCCATCATCCACACGGAGACGCTTTTTGGTTTAAACGCAGATGTTCCTTCCTTCCTTCCTTCCTTCCTTCCTTCCTTCCTTCCTTCCGAAGACGATAAACAGGAATTAAAGTATATTGAATGCAATCTTGACCTCTTGGTCTAATAGCAACATGGAGGCTAGAGTGCACAACAAACCTTTACTCTATTCTACTCTACTATTTTCTGCAGCTTTCCCAATGAAAATGTGATGATCAGACATTCAGAAAAGTACCCTACACTCACTATTTAAAAGCAAAAACACACATATCTGAATTAAAATGGCTGTAGCTCCTGAATAACTGTGAGTATTTGTATAAATAAGGTTGTCAGAAATGAAAAAACTCCCATAAAACGGGAAAAAAAGTCAGTAACGGTAAATAAAAATGTGATTTCAGTCTATATAATTGCCTGTTGTCTTATGTGTAAAGGTGGAGGGAAGTATGGGGGTATAAACTAAATGCCAGTGGTTTTGTAAGAGATAGCAGAAGGTTTGAAGGTTGTACCAAAAAAAGAGGTTTTCCTGATTACAGTGGAACCTCAAAGGGGCTGGAAAAAGGTCATCTAGTGTAGTTAATAGAGGTTAAATAAGTCTAAAGTTGAATGCAAAAAAACTAAAGAGTGAGTAACAGTAATACATCAGTGTGAAATGACAGAACAGCAGGGAAGAATCGCAGCTCGTCTTACAGCAGAGTCACCGCCATGACATCTGGAACGAGCCATCAGAAACACACCCAGACACACCATTTATCTTCAAGGCTGACAGCATATGTGTGTGTGTATGTGTGTGTGTGTGTGTGTGTGTGTGTGTCTGACTCCATGTGACTGACCAGGAAATGCGGGCTCCTTCAGTGACAGACTCCTTCACTCCTTTTACTGTCCACTGTAATTTCTGCATAGTGGAACAAATAAAGGACTATCTTACCTGATCTTAACACATAGAAACATGAACTGTACTGTTAGGTTCTGATTGCATGCAGCAACCTACAGCTCACCTCCACTGGTCTTCCACTGGCTCTCTATCGCAGCATGCATGAAGGCCAACATCCGTGACGTCACCCATTGGTTTGTGGACTGCTGCTCGGAAGCCAATAGTTTCGAATCTGGGCAGCGCCATCTTGAAAATTTCAGGTGCATGCTGGGAAAAATAAAAACACAGATTCTACTTATATGAGCATGAGGCGGGGCCATGGGCGGAGCCATGGGCGGAGCTGGGAGGTTGCTATGGTTATGAGGGCTGGATCTCGAGGACATTGGTCAATCAACCTGTCAATCAGGATGTAGCCACGCCCTAATGCATACCCTGCTTTATCGTCACATATAAAATCAGGGAGGCCAAAATGTCCCAAATGAACATCATACTGCATTGAAGAAGGCTTTAAACTAGCGATTGAGACCATAAACACATTTTGAAAACGTTTACTGAGGTTAGAAATCAAGTGAGAAGTTGGTGAATTCTCCATTGACTTGTATAGAGACGGTCGCCCCCTGGTGGCCTTTTGATAGAATGCAGCTTTAAGTTACTTCCGCGTTGGCTTCATTTCAGAGGACCAGAACTCCCCGCCTGCCCTGCACCAACAGTATTTATTATTATTATAATTATTTTATTTTATTTAACCTTCATTTAATCTCGAGGGATCATTGAGGGCCTTATTTTCAATGATGTGGAGAGCACAGAGGAACAAATGGGCGCTTTTCCACTACACAGTTCCAGCACCACTCGGCTCGACTCAACTTAGGTTTTTTTTTCGTTTCCACTAGGGATAGTACCTGATACTTTTTTAGTACCTGCTCTGCTGAGGTTCCAAGCGATCCGAGCTGGTCAGAAGAGTCATGAGCCGTCCCACACAAGAATCAACCCGGCAACTTTGTGTGTGACAGAAAGCCACATACAGCAGCAAGTACACCATCGCCTCCATGTCCTCCATTGTTTATGTGTTTGTGTCGCGTATTAAACGAAGTCACAGCAGCTTGGTGGAGCCGTACTGTGACGACCCCGCCCACGTTGAGGAGGAACTATAGCAATGGAAAAGGTTGTTCCTGGAGTCGATTCGAGCAGAGTAGTGCTGGAACTGTGTAGTGGAAAAGCACCATATGAGACACACAACAACAAAAACAAACATTGTTAAAAGCAGATTAGCTGGAAATCATATTTTTAAATTGGTCCATAGAAACGATTGTGTTGAGTTTGAGTGTCTGTTGTAAAGTAATCCAGGATGATGCAGCAGAGTAAATTGATGTGTTGAATAGATAATAAAGTGCTAGAATAA
This sequence comes from Scomber japonicus, assembly GCF_027409825.1. NCBI lineage: Eukaryota > Metazoa > Chordata > Actinopteri > Scombriformes > Scombridae > Scomber > Scomber japonicus. The sequence goes on along the minus strand of NC_070591.1, from coordinate 3,934,595 downwards.
AGTGTAGAGAATAAGTTCTCCAACAATCAGTAATTATTGTTATTGGTTTTTAAAAAAGATTTTTTCGGCATAGATGCCTTTATTTAACTGTAGATAGACAGGAAACAGCGGGGGGGGGGGGGGGGGGGGGGGGCATGCAGCAAAGGTTCTCTAACCAGGACTCGAACCAGGGTTGGCTGCACATGTGGCATGCGCTCTAACCACCACCTCCCCCTTAAATAAAAACATACAAACCTCCAGCTACAAATAAATTCTTGTTGTCAGCAAACCTTTAGTGTCATGTAAGTAAAACACTGTTCAGTTCACTGGTAGAAACACCTGAGTGTGAAATGTTCTGCAGTGTGATATGGAAATATGAAACCTCCAGTGCAAACACACAGTCTCATTTATTATTATTTTATCATGACTTTTGACATGACAGCATGACATCACTTCCTGTGATGTCATGCCTCTCTGAAATACCAGAGGACAGTGGATAGACGTGACAAGCAAGACAAAATAATCGGTCCACTACCAAACTATCAAGAGTTAATTTGTCTGTTTCAAGCATCGCTGGTCTGGAATGCATCAACAAACGTTCTGGGAAACTAAGAAAAGAAAGAGAAAGATGGTTTTGAAATTGACTTCACATGTGTTTCATCTCACATGTTTCCTGACGTGTATGGTCTATGCAGGTAAGCTAGGCGAAAACTCTGTAACTTTGGTTCAGTTACTGTCAAAGCTAAAGGTTAACCTTGCTATGGTGGAAAAAATAAGTTTAATCCTGCTCACTGGCAGGTTTTTAGACTCTTTTTATCAACGCCCTGTCATGGCGACTGAAGAGGTTTCATTCCTGACCCCCCCCCCCCCCCCCCCTGCTTCCAGGAGCAGAGGCTCCTGCAGGTGTTCATATGCTGGCATCACGTGTCTGAATGTGAGTCAGCTGTTTTACACTCAGTGCTAACATATGTCTATGTAGCTAACGATAATAATTGCAGACTATTTATTATCTTGTTTTTGCAATATTATGAACAGAGATGCTTATTAATAACAGCATCCTTTATGTGGGGTTACCCTTCTTTTTTACATTACAACCGGTAACACACTTAGTAACACATTATACATTTTTCAAGTGAGTATTATTATCCTCTATTCAGTTTTCAGTGTCCATGTGCAGTGTTTTGTAAACTATATTTCTCTCCATGTCCACATAACGTGCAACAAGTGGCTTTTTCATCCTGATGTTTGAAACAGGTAACATACATAATCAACAAATGCTTTTTAAAAAAAAATACATTCAACTGCTCAAAAAGTATAGCATTTCTAAAGTGCTTCAGTCTTTTGGGGACTTGTCTTCAGTGTCTGTGTGTGTGCAGCAGACCTGTATTTAAGCAAACTCCACATTCACCCTCTGTAGCAGCTCAGGAGACAACAGCCCCCCTGTCATCATGGCTTCCAAGCCCCCACTGCCCCTGGACCTGTTTATATCCTGCAGAGACTGGTACAAATAACAACATAGCAACAATATAGTTATCAATCTTCCAAAATCTGTATTGTTTTCAACCCAATAAATATAAATACTTCATGTAGCCCATCAGTGAAATCATAAGATTAGTGTACTCACCAAAATAGTTGATTGTCTATCTGCAATACTTCTGTTCTTTCCTGGCTGCATCCAAGAGTTTTTTGTTTCCAGTGAACTTCTTGTACATCTCTGTGCAGGGATAAGTGAAATTGACACACACGTGCAACTCAGCCTTGACACTGTCCACATCCAGACGATTCCTCTCGTTTCTCCATGCAGTTGTCATCATTGAAAAGACACGTTCTGTGTGTGCATTGCTGCATGGGATGGAGAAAATATAGGCGCTGACCTTCCTGAGATTCACAAGTGGTACATCTCCTTTAGAAAACAGTTTAAAATATCGTTCCTCACTGTGGCAACCTTCCATTTCTGGTGAACTGAAGGAACCTTCCACCATGGCGTATTCCTCATACAGTCCATCCATATCAATGCAGGCCGTATATTTTAAATTTGTAAGAATTTTAAAACTTATTTTTTCACTGGGTGTTTTTTATTGTCCTTTAGACCAACAGCAACCACACAATATAACAGTACAATATGGACAGACTGTCACTCTGCCATGTGAAGTTCTATACAGCGACAACTTTGGAGCTGTTCAGTGGACCAGATCTGGCCCTGAGAAACAAGTCTACATTGAGCAGGAGAGGCGCATGAAGACAGAAGACCAGGATCCATCTTATATGAACCGGGTGCAGCTGGATGGAGATAATCTGTCTCTGATTCTGAAGAACGTGAGCAGCAACGATGAAGGAACATACGAGTGTCGCCCTGTGGGAGAGGGAGGAGCTAAGAAGGAACCCATCTGCATCGTCTATCTGACTGTTGAAGGTACGTTTTTGGATGTAAGAAATGATAGTTACACATTTGGACAGGATTATGATCACTTTTCCATAGTTACACATTTTGTTCTTCAGGCTTCAGCACATTAACTTATAAATAAAATAATGGATGTGACATTAAAGTCTCAGCTTTAATTTAAATATTTTTTACATCACTGTAGAAAGAACTGTGGAGGAAATAAAATCCTTTAACACAAGAATATGCAACTGTCCAAATAATTCTGGACTGTACCTGACAGCTGTTTCTGCTCTGCAGGTGCAACAGCTAAACATGAAGAACCTGGAGAACATACTGAACATGGACATCGTGGAGTAATACCAGTTATTCTGATTGTTGTTGCTGTTCTTGTTGCTCTTGCTACTCATGCTGGTGTTGCTGCTCTTGTTGGTTTCATCCTCAGAAGGCTATTAGAGAATAATCCAGTCCTACCTGTTGTTGATCCAGATGCTCTTCAGCAGCTGTAAGCGAATGAAATAACCATCACTTATAACACCTCTGACACTCAGGTGTAAAAACGAAATTAAAGCTGTTGCCACTTTATCATGGTGGAGGGTTTTGAGCTTGCAGGTAGGGTCTCCCACGACTGATTGGTCCCAGATAATAAACTGGACTGACAGCAATCCAGAATAATTTAAATTAAGACATTACCCATGACCCTGAAACTAACCCTCAATATCTGACTGAAGATTTCACTCAGTGCCATAAGAAGATTGGTCAGACTCTTCAGTCTTGTTACACATAATAACAAAAGCACAAAAACAGCTCTATTGTCCATACATGTATGAACACAACATTGTATAAAAAAAGTTACATTGTACTAAAAACATGAAATAAATAAGCTGATACAGTAATAATAAGCAGTAGGGTTAATGCATCAATTACAGAAACCCTAACCCTAACCCTTACCAGAAAAACCAAAATATCGTTTGTAAAAAAAAGTTCAAATATTTCAATAATTTCAATCAATGGACTGATTGGTCTCGGGCAGAGGTAGACTCATCACGAAATGGTCCGCTGCTACTTTCTTCCAGCTGTTAGTAGATAGAAGTGAAGCTCTATCTATGGTTAAACATGCTGTGGCCATTGTGTCCTATCATGAAGGCTCCAGAGAGAGATCTGTATGGTTAAGTGTGGTTTCTGTAACTGCAAAGTATTGCAGTAAAAGTACACTGCTCAAAAAATGAAGGGAACACTTAATGATCTCAGTTTTGTAACAGATTCAACCTTAGTTAGTCCTGTGGGGTGCCAGTCAAAGTCCAGTCTGACAAATAATAAGTCATAAAATGAAAAGTCAAATCATACAAAAACCTGATAGCCAGCAAAGAGTAATTACATAAGTTTGGACCAAATCTACAGCAATGCAAAACAGACAAGCAGACAGTTCAATTCAGTGTTCAACAGTGCATTTATATTCACAAAATACCCCCAATTCCCCAGTGTGACAGGTATGAGTGTGTGTGTGTGTAAGAGCCTCCAATGTTCAATGTTCCACAACAGTTCAATCCCCACCAGCAAAAAGTCTGTTCCAGTCATCCCACAACCCAACACAAAAGCAGTCCAATCCAGTATATACAATATTCCCCCAACACCCACTCAAAAGTCCGTTCCGGCGTTTTCCGGCGGATCTCCGGCATCAAACAAATCAAAGAAAATATAGAAGATATCAGCTACTGTGCTGACAGATCAGTGGCGGTGGGTGCAACATTCACACTGGGTACTCACGGTACTGGGACGGTCAGTCAGTCGGGATCGTCCGGTCAGTTAGGCGGCGTCGGTCTCAACAGCAGCTCAGTTAAACTTCAGTGATCAATCAATCTGTCCATTTAGGAAGCTCAAGTGATTGTGAATCAACTTCAGCTGCTTTGGTGTAAACTAAAGTGATAGCAGGTGCAATGGAGAGGCATTCATTTCAATGTTTTACGTTGATGTTAGGTGTGATATTGAATCCAGATTGATTGAGTAACTGATTGACGGGTTGATGATTTTTGTTTCCATTGACCATTGTTACGTCATTTTGTTCTCAACTAATTATACAATTAGTTAAGATTTTACACTGGAATCATTCATTCATCAAGATCTGATTTAAAGTGTTTGAACGCTGTATTGTTAGCTTCTTACAGTTTAAGTATATGTATTGTTAGCTTCTTACAGTTTAAGTATAAGTATTGTTAGCTTCTTACAGTTTAAGTATATGTATTGTTAGCTTCTTACAGTTTAAGTATATGTATTGTTAGCTTCTTACAGTTTAAGTATATGTATTGTTAGCTTCTTACAGTTTAAGTGTATAAGTATTGTTAGCTTCTTACAGTTTAAGTGTATAAGTATTGTTAGCTTCTTACAGTTTAAGTGTATAAGTATTGTTAGCTTCTTACAGTTTAAGTATATAAGTATTGTTAGCTTCTTACAGTTTAAGTATATAAGTATTGTTAGCTTCTTACAGTTTAAGTGTATAAGTATTGTTAGCTTCTTACAGTTTAAGTATATGTATTGTTAGCTTCTTACAGTTTAAGTATATAAGTATTGTTAGCTTCTTACAGTTTAAGTATATAAGTATTGTTAGCTTCTTACAGTTTAAGTATATAAGTATTGTTAGCTTCTTACAGTTTAAGTGTATAAGTATTGTTAGCTTCTTACAGTTTAAGTATATAAGTATTGTTAGCTTCTTACAGTTTAAGTATATGTATTGTTAGCTTCTTACAGTTTAAGTATATGTATTGTTAGCTTCTTACAGTTTAAGTGTATAAGTATTGTTAGCTTCTTACAGTTTAAGTGTATAAGTATTGTTAGCTTCTTACAGTTTAAGTATATAAGTATTGTTAGCTTCTTACAGTTTAAGTGTATAAGTATTGTTAGCTTCTTACAGTTTAAGTGTATAAGTATTGTTAGCTTCTTACAGTTTAATTATATGTATTGTGAGTTTCTTACAGTTTAAGTGTATAAGTATTGTTAGCTTCTTACAGTTTAAGTATATAAGTATTGTTAGCTTCTTACAGTTTAAGTGCATAAGTATTGTTAGCTTCTTACAGTTTAAGTATATAAGTATTGTTAGCTTCTTACAGTTTAAGTATATAAGTACTGTTAGCTTCTTACAGTTTAAGTATATAAGTATTGTTAGCTTCTTACAGTTTAAGTATATAAGTACTGTTAGCTTCTTACAGTTTAAGTATATAAGTACTGTTAGCTTCTTACAGTTTAAGTATATAAGTACTGTTAGCTTCTTACAGTTTAAGTTTATTGTAGCGGAACATCTGGCTTCTGACTCTTCAAAAGGAGACAGAAAGTCTGACCAGAATGCCCCTTATCTGATGAGACTGACACGTCATAAATTGGGATCCACATAAATGTAAATAACTGCGATCTTCCCAATACACGTCTCCATTCCGAGAGATGCAACTACACCAGGAACAGGTGTAAATCCTAAGAATTTACACCTCAAATGAACTTTCCACCCGGAATAAAGACAATTATGGCCTCATTGTTAAAGCTAAATCCGTCCGAATAAGTAATAAGCCACTTGATAAATTTAGTAATGTGTTTTAACTCATTACATTTCTTTGATGTCTGTTTTAATTTCGTAATTTCATATTAATGGAACAATGCTTAAGACTATCATCTTCTGTAAGTACAAACAGTGTTAAAAGTCCAACAGGAATTCAGAAAACATATCATTACCTGAGTCAGACAGACTAAGGTAAATATGGTATAATCTTGCTTATTGAGAACAGAAAACTTTCAATAACTAATACTCAAATATTCTATATGTACCAATTTATTGTAAGTTTGTGACCTGAGAACATTTCTAAACAGGGTGTCAATTCATGTCTGTTATGCCTGTACTAAAATGAAGGATGCATTTTGTTTAACGCGTACAAATGTGACAGCAGTGATGAGACATTAAAGAATTAGGTTTTACTTCTTTTAATTAATTCAACCATCACCCCCTTTTTGCTCGCTTCTGCTGGGAGGGGAAACGACACAGACAAGACCCTAATGGGTGTGTCGCTCCGCCTCTCTGGACAAAAAGCACCAGCGTTCAAACTCTCCTCAGAGTTTTATTGAGTTTTATTTAGTTTAGAGTATCATATCAATATTATTTTGCATTTATCAGTTTGATTTTTTTGATTTTTCTAAATCGACTTATTTTATTTTTTCTTTACCCAAGCCTTACAAGCTACAAGTCTCTTGATTTAGTTCAACACCGTGATTCAAAGGCCCATCACGGTTTCAAAGATCTTTTTCTCTTGATAGTTCAAGCCGAATTCAAGAGCTCCGTTTTTTTTATCCAATTAGTTACGTTGATTAGCTTCAACTTCGCCCGGCCAGCCGAAGCAAAGTTATTAAACGATAACTAACTAAATCAGCAACAGCTCATCATCACCGCCTGAGTACAACACCCCCAGAAGAGCCTTCGGAACCAGCAGCCACGCCGGCCAGCCGGACCGAGCCATAGAGCAGCCGAACCAGGCCCAGAAACATCCAACGAGAACCGAATCCCGCTGAACTCCGCCGAAAGGGCCCCGCACCGAGACGCTGACGGTTAATCTTCTGCAAAGTAGGGTGACAATATCTCATAATACCAGGCTGGTGATAGGTGTACAAGCTTATTGCTGACTAAGGCCCAAACTCCACATTTGCATTTTTTTATTCCCAATAGGATAATCTAAATACCATTTAGACATTTAGCCCATCTCATTTATCACTGCTGTGACATGAGTAGAGCTTGTTATTAACCTTCCTTTGTGAATATTTACCTCCTATAGCCCCTATACCACAAAACTGATTGTTCATTAATTCATATGCTTAAATAAATAATTTGTTAGTATTATTGACAAACTGTGTGCGTGTGCAATTTATTTCTGGTGTGAATACATTTTTGGTTCCCTGATGCCTAGAATTCATGAACTTTAAGATGTTTGACTGATTCAGTAAATTGACTTTAGTTAAGTCTATTAAATTGAATTACGATATTTGATTGTATCCAATTAAATAATCGTAATTTCCAGATCTTGTGTCCGGTGGTGCCCCTGATAACGAGTGTTTATTTAAATGAGAATCCAAATCCGCTACAGTATTGTTAGCTTCTTACAGTTTAAGTATATAAGTATTGTTAGTTTCTTACAGTTTAAGTATATGTATTGTGAGCTTCTTACAGTTTAAGTGCATAAGTATTGTTAGCTTCTTGTAGTATGCATGTTACTGTTGTAGCTGCTGGAGGTGGAGCTAGCTTCAACTATTTGTCAATGACATTATGCTAATTTTTTTGTGTCCATGTGGTTTATAGTCAAATTTAACAGGGTTACAATTTGAAAATAAACATATGAATAACTTGCACATCATCTTTTTTTGTGGACCCAGCATCAAATGTCTGCTTTTAATCCATTTTTGAGAGAATACATAAGAGGATTAAGGTAAAAATGTCTAAGTGGTGTAACCATAAAAACTTTGTACCAAATAATTCAACTTGCAACTTTGGCATGATCTTACATTATAACTTTTATATTAAATAAAGCTAATGGAATACTATTGTTCTAAATATTACATTTAATCTGGGGAATCAAAGAAGGCCATATAACAGGAAGTGGTTTTAGAGAGAAGGACCCCTGATGATTACAACTACTGTCTGACAATCAACCTGGTTTTTTAAAACTATTTTTTTAAAGATACTTAAATCGCTCATCTTGCCAACCCTTATTTGTCACTGTCCCATAGGTGAAGGGCTATAAACAAAATACCAGTCGCTTTGAAGAAAATATCACAATATTCAAAAGTTGTACAGTGCTTCTTCATGAAAAAGGTGGATATCCAAAAAGAAGAGGTCTTCCTGTGACGTATAAAGACAAGAAAGGGAAGATGAACACCTAGTCAGTAGTTAATAGAGGTTAAATAAGACTAAAGTTAAATGGAAAAAAACTAAAAAGTGAGTAACAGTAATACATCAGTGTGAAATGACAGAACAGCAGGGAAGAATCGTCAGCTCGTCTTACAGCAGAGTCACCGCCATGACATCTGGAACGAGCCATCAGAAACACACCCAGACACACCATTTATCATCAAGGCTGACAGCATGTGTGTGTGTGTGTGTGTGTGTGTGTGTGTGTGTGTGTGTGTGTGTGTGTGTGTGTGTGGTGATGATGAACAGGTGCATTTAGTGAACATCTCCTGATCTCTTGTCCTGAGACCTGAACCCATCACCATGTCTCCATCGAGGCTGCTGGCAGAAACATCGTGTGATTTGACTCATTACATAGTTTTACTGGCAGCACTTAATCTCTCCAACTATGACTGTTTTTGGGGAGTGATGTTCTTCTATCTCATGTTACTTCATCAGGCGTATCATAGCCAGCATTTAATACACGGGTCAGTGACAAATAAGGGCTGGCAAGATGAGCAATTCAACAATATCCTATAAATAGATTTAAAAGCAGCATCAGGTTTGTTAAAATGTACATTTAGTATTTTCGTTGGTTTTATATCATTTGAAATGACATTTGCACCATTTTATACCAAAAGTAAGACTGAATGCTCCTGAAAATGTCAAATGGTGTAACCACACGCTACATCTGAGAGCTTTCTGCTGCTAGCTCGGCTGCTAGCTTGGCTGCTAACTCAGCTGCTTGCTCGGCAGCTAATTCGGCGGCTAACTCAGCTGCTAGCTCGGCAGCTAATTCGGCGGCTAGCTCGGCAGCTAATTCGGCGGCTAGCTCGGCGGCTAACTCGGCTGCTAGCTCGGCTGCTAGCTCGGCGGCTAACTCGGCTGCTAGCTCGGCAGCTAATTCGGCGTTTAACTCGGCTGCTAGCTCAGCGGCTAGCTCGGCGGCTAACTCGGCTGCTAGCTCGGCGGCTAACTCAGCTGCTAGCTCGGCGGCTAACTCAGCTAACTGGCTAACTGTAGACTGTAGTAGTAGTAGTTTGTGCTGAATGTATTTATACCTCTACAGCAGCAGGGGCAGGTTTATGCTTGAAGCCTAGCTCCACAATTCAAATCTAAATGGTTGAAATGCTTTTTACACCTTTTTTAGAAATATATTTATGACCTATTTAATGTGTTTAGAAGAAAATGTCTGAATTCACTTTACACAGTCTTTAAGTACTTACAGCTGTCACATGTCAAAACTGAACAGTATGTAAGGGTTAAGTGTCAGCAGTTTAAAGATATGGAGATATGTTTGTTTGATTTGACGTACAGGCAAACCAGTAAAGTCTCTATTTTAAAACCATTTAGTCTCTGTTTGTGAAGGCCTGCCTATAAAAGTCTAAGCTCCCTTTTCATCTCCTCACCACTCTCCATACAGTCTCTATACTATCCATGCATGCGCTTCTGCACATATCAGAGATCACACACATGACAGGCTCACATATATATACTGTATAATCCGGCTCCTGAAGCTTCACACCCCGTTAAATCTGAATGAACTTTGACCTGCAGCCCGTCTACATTCATGCAGTCACTCCTCTGGCATCCTCATGTATCACCAGCTACAAGTGTTTGGCTCGGCACATGCACATTCCCACAAACGGCCCGCTGCTGTCCGTCTGTCGCCGAGCTGAGGACTTACATGTCATCATCATCACACACACGCTCCTAATATGTCCAACCGAATACTCACATGCTAGAAATGTTGGAGCTCGGTCAATTACTTTTAGTTTGGGAGATGCACAATAACAGAATAACTCCTGTTTACTGTTTCAATAAACCACACACACACACACACACACACATATACATGCACACACACACATACACACAGACAGACATACACACACACACACAAGCACACACACACACGCATACAGAGATACACACACTCACACAGACACACACACACACATACAGACACACACACACACACACAAGCACACACACACACCCATGCACACACACACCCACGCACACCCATGCACACACAGCCACCCACACACACACACACACACACACACACACACACACACACAGCACCCTCCTCTCACACTTTTACACTATCTCCCCTTCTATATTTTTTCTGTTACCAAAATGGTCTTTCTCACACACACACACACACACACACACACACACACACACACACACACACACACACACACACAGAGTCCCATATAGAGGCTGGATCCAAATTTAGAGGATGCTCTCTCTCTCTCTCTCTCTCTCTCTCTCTCTCTCTCTCTCTCTCTCTCTCTCTCTCTCTCTCTCTCTCTCTCTCTCTCTCTCTCTCTCTCTCTCTCTCTCTCTCTCTCTCTCTCTCTCTCTCCCTCTCTCTCTACCCTCGATTTGATGACCGAGCAGAAATCGTCTCCGTCGCTGACAATAGCAAATGACGACAACCTCTTCTTCTCTCCTGATATAGATGCATATTTATCTCAAGATGTAACTCCTGGCTGCACGTCACTTTAAAACTTTAAACCTTTGTCTTACTGCCTGCATCAAACTGCTCTGACTGGTTTCCTCTGGACGGATCTTTAATGAAGCAGAAATGCAGAACTGTTATTAGAAAATGAAGATGTAATAGTTTTTTTTAATACCTCATTAGTAGAGCAGATAGACTGTAATAAAGTGTTACATCTATAAAATCCTGTGCCATCAGAATAACTTGATAAATGACAGATTTTATTCTCTATATGCCCTATGATATGATATATGATAACCCTAACCCTCAAAACAATAAATAAATAGGATAAAATATTTAAAATGAACATAAGGGGATAAAAAAAACATTCAAATACAGGCACAGTAAATAACAGAAGTCCTGAATAATTGCATTTAAATTCTGCACTGTACCTTTAATCTGCAACTTCAAATGACTGAAATATAAGTGGAGTGGAACTACGAATATGGAAGATTTAAAATGCCAAAATAAAAACAAATTTAACAAATTTAAAATCTGTAAAAGTTTATAAAAACAAAGTGGAATACATTTTTAAACACTTTGCATATTGCATATTTGCATTTCCTGTCATGATTAAATATTAACATGTTGAAAAGAAATTATTTAGTTCCATCTTTGATAACTGAATTAATTGTTATTCATATAGACATGAAATTTAAATGCTCCTTTAAAAAAAAAAGAAAAAAGGATAGAGTGTCCAGTAGAGGGCAGCAGCTGCCATTTGTCCTCATGAGACGATGAAAGGAAGCTGCTTGTTTTCTGAGACAGAGATGAATCATTAAAAATACAAATCTGTCATAGGAGGGAAGGAAGGAAGGAAGGAAGGAAGGAAGGGAGGAAGGGAGGAAAGGAAAGGAGGAAGAAAAGGAGGGAGGGAGGAAAGCAAAGGAGGGAGGAAGGAAGAAGGAAGGAGGGAGGAAGGTAAATGGACTGTACTTATATAGCGCCTTTCTAGTCTTTGCGACCACTCAAAGCGCTTTACATGACATGTCATTCACCCTTTCACACACATTCATACACTGATGGCAGGAGCTACCACACAGGGTGCCAACCTGCTCATCAGAGGGATCTAACCATTCATTCACATTCATACACCGTTGGCACAGCAACGGGAGCAATTTGGGGTTAAGTGTCTTGCCCAAGGACACATCGACATGTGGACTGGAGAAGCCGGGAATCGAACCACCAATCTTCCAATTGGAGGACGACCGCTCTACCTCCTGCCCACAGCCGTGGGCAGGGGAGGAAAGGAAGGGAAAGAAGGAAGGAAAGGAGGGAGGGAGGAAAGGAAAGGAGGGAGGAAGGAAGGAAGGAAGAAGGAAGGGAGGAAAGGAAAGAAGGAAGGAAAGGAGGGAGGGAGGAAAGGAAAGAAGGAAGGAAAGGAGGGAAGGAAAGGAGGGAGGAAAGGAGGGAGGAAGGAAGAAGGAAAGGAGGAAGGAAGAAGGAAAGGAGGAAGGAAGAAAGGAAGAAGGAAGGGAGGAAAGGAAAGGAGGAAGGAAAGGAGGAAGGAAGAAAGGAAAAAGGAAGGAAAGGAGGGAGGAAGGAAAGGAGGAAGGAAGAAGGAAGGAAAGGAGGGAGAAAGGAAAAAGGAAGGAAAGGAGGGAGGAAGGAAAGGAAGACGGAAGATGAATCATTAAATGCTAAAATTAAAACAATCAGCTGTTCAATTTACAGTTTGGTTGCAAAAAACATATTTAGTAAAGACAAGAAGCTAAATTATTGTCCTTTTTGTAATTTTGATATGAAATTTAAAGGCTGCTTTAAAATAAACAACAACAACAAAGTGACTGTTTTCCAATAATGTCCAGTAGGGGGCAGCACACAAACTAATACTAAATACAAATCTGTCATAGGAGGGAAGGAAGGAAGAAGGAAGGGAGGAAGGAAGAAAGAAAGGAGGGAGGAAGGAAGGAAGGAGGAAGGGAGGAAAGGAAAGAAGGAAGGAAAGGAGGGAGGGAGGAAGGTAGGGAGGAAAGTAAAGAAGGAATGATAGGAAGGAGGAAGGAAGGAAGGGAGGGAGGAAGGAAGAAGGAAGGAAAGGAGGGAGGAAAAGAGGGAGGGAGGAAGGGAGGAAAGGAAAGGAGGAAGGAAGAAGGAAGGAAAGGAAGGGAAAGAATGAAGGAAGGTAGGACGGAGAGAGGAAAGAAGGACTGAGGAAAGAAGGAGGGAAAGAAGGAAGGAAGGAAGAAGGAAGGAGGGAGGAAGGGAGGAAAGGAAAGGAGGAAGGAAAGGAGGGAGGGAGGAAGGGAGGAAAGGAGGAAGGAAAGGAGGGAGGAAGGAAGGAAGGGAGGAAAAGAAGACGGAAGCGAAAGAATGAAGGAAGGAAGGTAGGAGGGAGAGAGGAAAGAAGGACAGAGGAAAGAAGGAGGGAAGGAAGGAAGGAAGGAAGGGAAAGAATGAAGGAAGGTAGGAGGGAGGGAGAAAGGAGACGGAAGCGAAAGAATGAAGGAAGGAAGGTAGGAGGGAGAGAGGAAAGAAGGACAGAGGAAAGAAGGAGGGAAGGAAGGAAGGAAGGGAAAGAATGAAGGAAGGTAGGAGGGAGGGAGAGAGAAAGGAAAAGAGGAAGGGAGGAAGGGAGGAAGGAAGGAAGGAAGGAATTTCTTCTATATAATACCCTTATAGATACTTTCCTAAATGTTCCTGTGATTGTCTAAACAACTTTTTTATTTTTTCTGAAGTATTTTCTCTTTATTTCGTTCCAGCTGTTCAGTTTCGTGGCACCAGAGAGACGAATACGAAGCGTCTCCTGGGACTCGAGTCCATTTAGGAGGAAAGACTCAGCTCCAGTTAGCAGCACTCAGGACACTTTTATACCAGAGACACAAACCTGCTGCATTATTCATCTCAAGTTTGACACGATTCCCAAAACAGTTAGGCCACTCTTGTTTTAACCTTCCTGTCGTCCTCCCTTCCTTCCTTCCTTCCTTCCTTCTGTCCTTCCTTCCTTCTTCCTCCCTTCCTTCCCTTCCTCCTTCTTTCCTTCCTTCCTTTCTCCTTTCCTTCCTTCCTTCCTTCTTTCCTCTGTCTTTCTTTCTTCCCTCCCTCGTACCTTCCTTCCTTAATTCTTTCCTTCCTTTCCTCTGTCCTTCCTTCCTTCCTTCTTTCCTCTGTCTTTCTTTCTTCCTTCCCTCGTACCTTCCTTCCTTCATTCTTTCCTTCCTTTCCTCTGTCCTTCCTTCCTTTTCCTCCCTTCCTTCCCTTCATTTTTCCTCCTTTCTTTCTCCCTTCCTCTTTTCCTTTCTCTCTCCCTCCTACCTTCCTTCATTCTTTCCTTTCTTTCCTCCTTTCCTCCCTCCCTCCCTCCTTCCTTCCTTCCTCCTTTCCTCCCTCCCTCCTTTCCTTCCTTCCTCCCTCCCTCCCTTCCTCCCTCCCTCCCTTCCTTCCTCTCTCCCTCCCTCCCTCCCTTCCTTCCTCCTTTCCTCCCTCCCTCCCTCCTTTCCTTCCTTCCTTGACTCAAGGACAACAGGAGGGTTAAAGCATTTATGGCTATGGAGGTTATATTGGAGCTGCTGTAATGGACTCTATGAGAAGTGTTTCCATTATTGTGTCCATCCCACAGAGAGGTTCAGTTTAAGTTTAGCAGAGG